>NW_007051514.1:0-683 GCF_000164805.1 Carlito syrichta | reverse complement strand
ACCCCAGCAGGTCGAGGCTGTGGTGGCCGGGAGCAGCCACTGCACTTCCAGTCTGGGTGACAGAGTGAGACTCCAACTCAAAAAAAAAACCCTAAGGAATCCACTAAAAAAAAAAAGATTAGAAATTTATTGTATTGTTATACACTTGCAATGAACACTTCAAAAATGAAATTAAGAAAACAATTCCTAGCCGGGCTCGGTGGCTCAGCCTGTAATCCCACCTTTGGGAGGCCGAGGTGAGTGGATTGCCTGAGACCGCGGGTTCGAGACCCGCCTGGGCAACTTGGTGTGACCTCATCTCTACAATAAATCAAAAATTAGCCGGGCGTGGTAGCGCGCGCCTGTAGTTACAGCTACTTGGAAGACTGAGGCGGAAGGATCGCCGGAGCCCAGCAGGTCGAGGCTGTGGTGGCTGGGAGCGGCCACTGCACTCCAGTCTGGGCAACAGAGTGAGACTCCAACTCAAAAAAAAAGAAAAGAAAAGAAAAGAAAAATTCCTTTCATAATAGCATCTGAAAGTAAAGATATTTAGGAACAAATTAGCAAAAGAAATACAAGACGTGTACTCTGAAAACTACAACACATGGCTGAAAGAATTCAAAGAAGATCTAGATAAATAGAAAAGTATCCTGTGTTCATGGAGGGAAAGTCTTAATATTATAAGGCAGCAATACGCTCCAAAT
>NW_007051513.1:0-313 GCF_000164805.1 Carlito syrichta | reverse complement strand
GGTGATATGCTCCCAAAAGAGGATAGCCTTGATGAAAGAGTGTCCATTCAAAAGCCAAGTACCTGGAAGGCATATATATTAGAGCAAATGTCTTTCTTACTTTTATTGTCGTTGAGTCGGAGTCTCACAGTGTCACCCAGGCTGGAGTGCCATGGCACTCACAGCCCCTCCGGCGTCGATCTGCTGGGCTCCTGCGATCCTTCCGCCTCAGTCTTCCAAGTAGCCGGAACTACAGGCTCGTGCCACCATGCCCGACTAATTTTTTATTTATTGTAGAGACAAGGTCTCGCCAAGTTGCCTCGGCTGATCTTGG
>NW_007051512.1:0-708 GCF_000164805.1 Carlito syrichta | reverse complement strand
CTTTCTTTCTCTTTATTCCTCCTTATATCTAGGCCTCCATCTTGCTTTCTTTTGATATCTATCCCTACTACAGAATCGGCTTCTGCACTAGACAGAGTCCAGTCTCTTTCTTTCCTTCTATTTCTCCAGAATATTCGCTGACGCTGTCCCACCTTCCAGGGACCCTCTAAATCTCTTTTGGAGGGCTGGCCCCCATAATAAATTATGATTAGCTGTGACTTAAAGAAAGGAATAGGATGGATCCCTATTACTTTATTCAGAAGACAAATGACATTTCTGAGATTACATTCTCTCTAATGTATTATTACTTATTTCAATAACATTAAGAAAATAGAAATTGAGATCGGATCTTTGGGCCTGTTTTCCAGTTCAGTCATGATACAGTGAGGATGGTGATTAATCCTCTTAGTTTTGTTTTAATGTCAAAAACAAGTGACTCATATGTAATTTGTGCATACATCAAAACCTTGTTTATGTAGCCACAGAAGGAAGCCACCGTCTGGATCATTAGGGATCTTTGACCCTCTGCTACCCCCTTGCATACATAACAGATAAACATTTATTTCTAAAACTCTTTATAAGAAAATTACCTTCCTTTAAAAACAAGCTTTATAATATCTTCAAAACCTTGCAATCAGAAATTGTCTTAATGTCTTTTCTAAGTTTTCTTTTTTTGTTTTTTTGTTTTTTTGTCTAAGTCACTTCCAG
>NW_007051511.1:0-1371 GCF_000164805.1 Carlito syrichta | reverse complement strand
AAAACAAAAACATAGATTGAAACTAAGATGTATATATGCTATCTCTAAGTATACAGATATATATGTTTTTCCTGTTAGGTATCTGCTCTTTTAAATATGTGCTAATGTCATTTTGACTTGCATATGTAAAGCTTAACTATAATCGTCTTTTATGTCAAAAATGACAATTACTGTATTCTGTGTATGTTCTGCTTTAAACTCTCACATATTTGACCACTTGCCTTTTGATCTTATGTCTGTGTTTTAAAAACAATCCAGCATCATTTGCATAATTTATATTGTGGCTACCCATATGTACTTAATAATTGATTGTCACTGATTTCCACCACGTTTTAGTAACATATTGGTTTTTTTTTTAAAGTTTTTTGCCTGCCGGATCGAGACCCGCCTGGGCAACTTGGCGAGACCTCATCTCTACAATAAATCAAAAAATTAGCCGGATGTGGTAGCGCGCGCCTGTAGTTTCAGCAACTAGGAAGACTGAGGTGGAAGGATCGCCAGAGCCCAGCAGGTCGAGGCTGAGGTGGCCGGGAGTGTGTTCCACTGCCCTCCAACCTGAGCGGACAGAGTGAGACTCCAACTCAAAAAAAAAAAAAATAGGTTTTTGCTCACTAGGTGAGTAAATCATTTTAATGAATGAAATATTAAATAAAAATAAAAATTTCTTTACATTTTATATCTAAAACTTATGACTTCTTTTTTATCAATACAATTGCATCAAAATTAATGGTTACTCTTTTCTAAATACTGAATTTATCCTTCAATGACAAATAATGTTTACAAAATGTGTGTTTATTCAAAATTTGCATTTTCAATTTGTCATTACTTATTATATTTGGGGCAATTGAAAAGAAAAGGGGGCTGTTTTATTTTTTCCAATTGATACTTGCTTTACTGTCAGTAAGCAGCTATGAGTGTGTTATTTTTGTGCTTATAAGAATGAATGCCTCTTTTTTGTGCTGATTATTCTAGAGAAGAGAAGTATGATTATCATATGTGCTTATGATTATATTATTTAATTTTGGGGTAAAATTTTTATAATTAGATTTCATCTTGGTTTGGTCATTTGGTTGAACAGAATCTATCCCTTTCCCTTGCCTGCATTTCAAAGATTGTTGAAGACACCATAAAACCCGAGGTAAAGCCAAGTGAAAGCTAGGCAGAGCTATCTCTTTGAAGCTGAGGATAACAAATGTATCACATTGAAGATAAAGGCTGAGAGGTTATTGAAATAGCATTAAATAGAACATATGATCCAAATCAATAAAGGCAAAATATTTACTGTCTGATGATAAGAAGGAGCTAGTAATTTCAGTAGTATTGATTATGGGTCATTAATGTGTGGGACCACAGGAAAAAAATTGCAAACTA
>NW_007051510.1:0-710 GCF_000164805.1 Carlito syrichta | reverse complement strand
AACCCGGCTATGTTGCTCCCCAATCCGGACTGGGAGGCGCCCCTCCACGACTGTCAGGAAATCCCGGCCCAGGTACCTGGAGTGAGGCCCGATCGCCAAGACCAGCCCTTGCCTAACGTCGAAGCCATCTGGTACACCGACGGCAGCAGTTTTATCCGGAACGGGGCCAGGTATGCAGGGGCCGCTGTGACCACAGAAACAGAGACTGTTTGGGCGGAGCCGCTGAAGGCCGGGACTTCAGCACAACGAGCCGAATTAGTCGCGCTGACGAAGGCGCTAACTCTGGGGGCAGGGAAACGAGTAAACATCTACACCGACAGCAGGTACGCCTTCGCCACGGCACACGTACATGGGGCCATCTACAGAGAAAGGGGGCTACTGACAGCAGACGGGAAAATTATTAAAAATAAGGCTGAGATCCTTAACTTATTATAGGCCCTCTGGTTACCTAAGGCAGTAGCCATCATTCATTGCCCAGGGCACCAGACTGCGGACACGCCGGTGGCCAGGGGCAATCGCTTGGCAGATTTAAAAGCCAAGGAGGCAGCTCTTTCCCTGAACCGTGTCTTAGTAGCCTCGCTGCCAGATCCAGGGTCACCAGTATTGCCAGACTGCCCAGAATACACAGAGGAAGATTTGAACTGGATAAAACGACAACCGATGGTGCAGTGCTTGCATGATTGGTGGAGGGCGGCAGACTGCAGCGTAAT
>NW_007051509.1:0-781 GCF_000164805.1 Carlito syrichta | reverse complement strand
CACTGCTCACTCACACACCATCCATTCTCCAACAAGAAATACCTGGCTTGTATTTCTCTTTCCTTGATCTAATGAATTCCCAAGAGACCCAAGAGAAAATTATGGCTCTGAGACACCAGTTATGTGTATGGTTTTGGACCTTTCTGCAAATCTCAAATTGAACTACTAACAAATTGTACTTTGGAGTGCAAACATAATCCTAATCATGCTCTTAGCTTTCATTAAATTTACAGTTTTTGCCTATAAGTATGAACAGTAAACATGATACATAAAGTGAAGATCAGGTACAAATATAAAATTTTACTTACAAACACGAATTTCTGTCTCTTAATACAATGTTTCATAAAATTCACAAATTGTGAAAATAGAATATTCTATTCAGATAATAGTTTAAGATAAATACCTGTTTTCCATGATTCCTGAATCCTGTAGCAAACTAATAGTCTTTGTTGTAATCTCCACTTTCCATACACTTCCAAAGAAATCACTTGTCAGGACATTTTTAGGATCCCTCTGAAACAGATCAGCTCAATGTGCAGGAGGAGACACACACAGACTCTTGGGACACATGAAACTGAAAAAATAGATAATAAATACAAACAAGTACACATGAAAATATGCTTTTTATTCAACCCAATAACAAAATACAGTTGGCTACAGTCTATTTTTAAAGTTCTCCCAACCTAAAGAAGCCACAAGTTCCAAAGGTTAAAGTTTCATTCCTATTGTAAAGCTTGAAATTCTAAGAAAATTATACAGATATTGAACAGTGATAAAAATG
>NW_007051508.1:0-723 GCF_000164805.1 Carlito syrichta | reverse complement strand
GAATCGACATGGACAGGAAAAGCAGGGAATCTTGCTGAGAACGGAAAGGGAATCTGGTCTTGGAGTTCTCAGTCGCCTAAATCTACAAGGTCTCTTATTAAGGTTTAATCAGCAATTTGGTCTTCTATTTCGCCACATTTTTAGTGTGTCTTTTGAAGAGGGACCAGGAATCTTGGGTTCCAATTCCTCAAGAACATTATGTGAGTCTTTCTCATGATATCCAAGCAACTGGAATTCTAGGTCACCAGGAATTATCTTGGCGTCTTGCTGAGAATGAAGCAGGAATTTCAGGTATGGGAGTCCTCATATACAGAACACTACACGACCTGTTGCTACGGAAGAATAAGGAATCTTGATACACGAGTCTTCCATCCCAAAAAACTGCAATGCGTCTTGCAAAGAGATAAGCAACATACAGGTTTGGGGAGTAGGAATCTGGATAATGGTAGTCCTCATAAAGAGATAACTGCCCTCTCTATTGCTAAAGGAGTATAACAAATTTGGATTACACGTGTACTCCATCCCAATAAAAACTTCAGGTTGTCTTCTTAGAGCAAACCACGTATTTTGGTTTTTGAAGCATTAACTTGGGAAATGAAATCCTCATATACAGGTAACTGCACTGACTTTTCCTAAGAAAAAATAAGGAATGTGGGTGATATATTTTCTCAATCCCCCAAAAAGTACACGGCGTGTTCCTAAGGTCTATACAAGACTCAAACT
>NW_007051507.1:0-820 GCF_000164805.1 Carlito syrichta | reverse complement strand
TGAGGCCTTGGGACAGCCAGGCCAGGTAAGAAGTCCATGCAGGGTGTAGGCTTTGTGCTTTAGCAAGCAGCAGACATGGCTGCCTCTTGGGAAGTGCCACACTCAGCCTGCAGAGAGGGATGGAGAAGTGTCTGAAAAATCCCTGGGCTGACAACTTGGAGTATAGAATCACCCCCCCACCTTGGTTTATACAGCTTTCCTGTTGCATCCAGATTCAGCCCCAAAGGTTGATGTGGAGTGGACTACGAAGAAGCCAGACAGTGTGAGTTGGCTCCCAACCCCCTGCTCCATGACTGTTAGGTCCACGTGTGTGGCCAGACACAAGTGTGTCCACCCTGAAATAGTCCTCCTGTCAGTCAGGAAGCAGCCATAAAGCAGATGCATCCTCAGATGGGGGCACTTGGGAAGAATTTCCGGGGGGTATTCTGTCAGGGTTGTGAGCAGGAGTCACCAAGTGGTGATGCAGCTCCTAGGGGTGCAGGGTAGCAATGCTGGGAGTCTCCAAGCCTGAAGAGCAAGCCAGAGAGGAGCCATTAAACCTGGGGAAAGCTGATCTCATGCTTTTGGTGAAAAGCACATGATGGGAAGGAGCCAGGTAAGGAAAGACGTGGTGTCCTGGCAGAGCTACACAAAGCCTGTATGCAGAGGGGCTGAAGCCAACGTGGTAGTGGCAGCTATCGGGGCCTAACATGCCCCTTCTCACCTTTCCAGAGCAGGCATGTAAAGCCCCCAGATCTAGGAGCTGCCTCCTGGTGACCCACCTACTCCCTAGACTTTTCTCTCTTCCAAAGGGCCCTCAGCAGCTTTCCTAAGCCCCACT
>NW_007051506.1:0-830 GCF_000164805.1 Carlito syrichta | reverse complement strand
TGTTTAAAAAGTTTATTCATCCTGATGTTATTTTTATATATAATTAAGTCCCAAATTAGATTTATATTTGGTATTGTCACTATTGAACTACTAGAAAAATGAAAGATACTACTTATTAAAAATTGCACATTGTGTAATATAATTAGTGGAAGATTTGCCTGTTGAAGCCACTTTATTAGGTAAGTATTTGGATTACAATGGTATTGGCTGTTAAATGGCTTCATACCCAGAAAATATTTTACAAAAATCAAAACTTGTCACATCCCTTTACCTTTTTCTTTTTCCCCACCCCTTCCACTAATTATTTGGTAATTAATTTACATTAAAGTATAAATAGTTAATAAAGTTTACTATGTTGCTTTCTTCCCAAAGGCACTCCCATGTTAGTAGGGGACTAAAATATCTCCTAAATCGAGTTCTATATACAAAGAATTACCAGTATTTTTGGCCACAAATGCAAATGGCCACAACCCCACTGGAGGCTCACTCAGGGGTCTGCCTCGTGTGACCCCAAGAATCTGTAATTCTAACAAATACCCTGTTCATTCTTGGGAGTTGGCAAATCTGTAAAACACTGGCTTGAGCCAAAGGATGCAAGTTGTTAATTGTTTGATTTCAGCCACATTGAGGTATGAATAAAGGAGATGTTTTAGGGAATGGAGAAGGAATAATTGCCCCTAAGTTATTTATTAACAACATAATTCAGCAAAGTCCTCTCACAGGCTTGGCAGTGTCCTGGTGCTAAAGATACTTAGTGGAACTGGGTATGAGATGAGTGCTGTCTCTGACATAGGTACCCATGTGGGAGAAGGATGCGTGCCTCTGCTTAG
>NW_007051505.1:0-705 GCF_000164805.1 Carlito syrichta | reverse complement strand
TTTCTAAAAACATCTCCAAGAGGTTTCTGATTCACTACTAAGGTATTTATTATTTAAATAGAAACATCTGAAAAAATAAAGCCAATGAATAATATCTTTTCAGGTTTGTCCCTTTAATGTATTTATGCTATCTCCTGTTCTCTGAATCTACCCACAATGGCTCAACTAAAAGTAACCCTACTGAAGAATAAACGGATGTGGTCTATTTATTTAATAATCTTATACCTAAGTTCTTAACACAACTATTATCTTATAATAATCTGTTATAAATCTTATCATTAATACTTAAAAATTATGAATTTACTTTATGTTCTAAAAAACTTAATTCAATACCATTTTACTTAAAATCTAAGCCTGATTTCCTGTTAGGGAAAACTATTTGTGTCTCAAAACCTGTCATGCCACTTAAGACAATGAACTGCACCGTTGCCATGACGACAGCCGGAGGCTGAAGCAGGTGGAGAGTCTCTGCACGTAAAAGAACGTTCTGCTTTGGCTAAAGGCAACATAACAAAACTATTATAGCAATTATAATGTTTTAACCTGAGGTGAAACAACATTCTGAAAAACCAGTATACCAGGAAATAATACCAGGAAATGACAGCTAAAAAATCTTAAGAGGAAAGACAGTTTAGAAAAAAAGAGATTTTAAAGTAATTCTGCTGCACGTTTCTCATAAAATAGAATAAGTCCAATATTGAAAAT
>NW_007051504.1:0-701 GCF_000164805.1 Carlito syrichta | reverse complement strand
TAAAGCTACAAATCATCAAAACAGCTTGGTATTGGTACAGGAACAGGTATATAGATCAATGGAGCAGAATTGAGATTCCAGAAGCAAAACCTCAATTCCTCAACCAACTCATCTTCGACAAAGCCCCCACCACCTACCAGTGGGGAGAAGAGAACCTATTCAGTAAATGGTGCTGGGAAAACTGGTTGACCACATGCAGAAGATTGAAACAGGACCCTTATCTATCCCCATGGACAAAGGTTAACTCCAAATGGATCAGAGACCTAAATGTAAAACCTCAAACCATAAGAACCTTAGAAAAGGAAGGAAATACTCTCATGGAAATCGGAACTGGCATCCAATTCCTGTACAAAACCCGAAACCCACAGGACTTAAGAGAGAAGATAGACAAATGGGACCTTATTAAACTGACAAGCTTCTGCAAAGCCAAAGAAACCATCAAGAGAGCAGGAAGACAGCCTACAGACTGGGAAAAAGTCTTTGCCAACTCTAGGTCTGACAAAGGCTTAACATCCTGGATCTACAAGGAACTGAAACGTACTGAAAAGAAGAAAACAAACAACTCCATTATAAAATGGGCAAAAGATATGAACAGACACTTCACAAAAGAAGACATTCGAGAAGCCAACAAACACATGAAGAAATGCTCAACCTCACTAATCATCAGGGAGATGCAAATCAAAACCACACTGAGATACCAC
>NW_007051503.1:0-985 GCF_000164805.1 Carlito syrichta | reverse complement strand
CCAGTATGTTACTGATTGTGACTACCATGCTGAAAATAGACTGCTAACAATTCTTGGCAAATTTAATATGCTTCTTCGTATTCACCCAAACATGTAGAGCAAGGTGGCCAGGAGGATTTGCCAGGTCTTAGATATATTCTCTGCTGTCTTTCATGTACAAAGATTTAAAAAACTTATTATAGTATGACAATTTTTCAGACAAGGTTGTTTATTTCAAAAAGATATATCTTGAACTGCCATAAATAATTTCACATCAAATAAGAAAACAAAACATTTTAAGTCTATTATAATTTTATTCAAGGATACAACCAGATTTCAAGGATCATTGCATTGAATGAAAACTACAACTCCTTAGGGTCTAAAAAACAGTTTAAAGGTACCAAATCCTAGAAATCGCTGTAACTTTTTAAAGAAATAAATGGTTTACTCCAGAAAGTCAATTCTACTAGTTTGTCTATTCAGTCTATAAAACTTTGCTAGCAAATATATGTGTCATCTTTAGTCACCTAGAAAATTATGAGGGACACAAAAGCATCCCCAGTTTATTAAGAAAAAAAAAACATCGTGGAAAGAACACTAAGTAGAAAGGTAAAGGACAGTAGCACATAATATCAGTGTCCATTTCTGAAATTGACTCAACACAAAACTGATATCATTTCTTGGTCAACAAATTAGAATGACAAATTATAAAGGGCAACCATGCAGTCTAGCAGTTTTTGTGACTAAATCTACATATACAAGATAAATAAGCAAAAATATCATCCTCTGTCCAAGAAGTTGCTGCCAACAGTGATGCCTGGGGATGAACCATTCACTTAAATTATTTTTTGAGTACCTTCTTAATGCCAGGCATGGTTCTAGGCACTGGGCTTGCAGGAGTGAACAAGTCAGACCCGGACCTTGCTCTCACAAGGCCTGCATCACGTTGGAGGAAAAGACACTAAATAATAAACAAGACACCTGTAGACATGTCAATGGCTAAGAG
>NW_007051502.1:0-651 GCF_000164805.1 Carlito syrichta | reverse complement strand
TAAGCTCAAAAGACAGAACAAAACCCTTGAGAGACGAGTGACTACCTAAAGAGGCCTAACTTAAGAATAATCGGACTCCTTGAGGCAGAAAGAGAAAACAGAGACCACATTGGAACAAACTTTCCATGAGATCATTCAAGAAAACTTCCCTTATCTAATCAGTGATGCAAAAATTCAAACACAAGAGATTCAGAGAACACCCACAAGACAACAAATGAGAAGACCAACTCCTAGACACATAATAATTCACCTAAATAAAGTAGGCACAAAAGAAAAAATTCTAAGGGCAGCAAGAGAAAAAGGCCAGATCACCTACCATGGAAGACCAATCAAAATAGCAGATTTATCTGCAGAAACCCTGCATGCTAGGAGAGCTTGGAGCCCTATCTTCAAAGTCCTAAAAGATAAACAATTTCAACCAAGAATAACCTACCCAGCCAAGCTAAGCATCATCAGTGAGGGAGAATTAAAATGTTTCCCAGATATCCAATCCCTAAGAACTTATGCTGCCACCAAACCATCTCTACATGAAGCACTTAAGAAAGTACTAAACACAGAAGAAAAGGAAAAAATAACAACATTCTTCACAAGAGTACAGGGAAAAGAATAAAATATACACGAACCAACCCCAAAACCAAAAGAAAGACAAAT
>NW_007051501.1:0-839 GCF_000164805.1 Carlito syrichta | reverse complement strand
CTTTGCATGTCTTAAGATTTGCTTTGTAGCCCATTATATTGGCAATAATGGGCACATTCCCTGTGTAGTAGGAGAAAAGTTAGTAGCATCTAATTGGTGGGTTCATGTTTTTATATATATCAAGTAAATTCAGCTCCTTAATTATGTTTTCAAGTATTTATTTTCTCACCATTATTCAAACTGTTTGGTCCAGCAATTATTGTAATAATTGGATAAAAGCTACTATTCTTAATTTGCCATTTTTTTCTTAAAGTTTTGACAATTTTTGTTTATATACTACATAAATGTTTTATTTTTCTTTCTAAACATTCATTGAATAAAGTCTACTTATAACTATTTGTCTTATTATTGGCTTTATATTCCTTGTGCTTTTTCTATACTCCTATTGTCAACATCTCCCACCTGCTGTCAAATAATTATAACAATACATGACACTTGTTTATTTGTTATCTCACTTTTAAGTTTAGTACTTTATGCACCCCCAGTCACTCCATTAACCCCTACACATATACCAAAATACAAGTTTCTTAAGAGAAAAATCTTGTCTGTTTATTCATTACTATACACTGGGTATGTAGAAGACTGCCTAATCACAGTATTCAATAATTATGCATTAGCTGATTGGTTTTGAGTATAATTAAAAAGGTCTTTTATGTTTTTAAATCAAGTTATAATTAAAATCATTGAATAATAATATTGTTGAAATGCAAGTAACTTTAGAGATGTATTCTGGCCCTGCATTTTATAAATGATAACTTGACTTGTAAATAGTTACTTACATCTGCAAGTTGGCAGACTTATAAATATGACCTGATTAAAAATAAGGAAGCAAAGGCAAC
>NW_007051500.1:0-595 GCF_000164805.1 Carlito syrichta | reverse complement strand
CAGAAAACAACAAATAAAAGAAGAAATTAACAAAAAAATAAAGAATAAAATGTGGAGGATGCAGATCAAACCCTCACACACACATTCATGCACAAAAGAAAAATATTTTTTAAAATAGATGAACTAAAAACAGGCCCAAAATTAAAAAAAAAAAAATTTTTAAACCCTACCCTCTTATGGCAGGCTCTATAATTGTTCCTTTAGTCTGATCTCTCCTGCAAAGCCACCTCTTTTACTCTCTCAGTGTCTGGAGCAGGGAAGGAGGAAGGGCAGTGGAGGTGGGTGGAGGTGCAGTCCTCTCCTCCCACTTTCTTATTGTCAGGGAGATCTCCTCAGGAGGGGAGCTGCTGGATTATCTCTTCCCCAAGTAAGTACTCGCAGGGGCTGCCCCATCATGTCTTATCCTTATCCTGCTATCCTGGAATGGAGTTCTCCATTGCAACTAACATTCAGGCTCCACCTGGGTTTGTCCCTCTCAGCTGTGGCCCAGCTGGGTGGGCCTGACATTCAGAGGATTGCTGGTACATTTAAAAACTCAACAAGGGATAGGCTTTAGAATTGGAAAACTTGAAATTGAGAGCCCAAGCTCACCATG
>NW_007051499.1:0-832 GCF_000164805.1 Carlito syrichta | reverse complement strand
TATATGGCCAGTTCTCTGGGTGATAACTAGTCATGGGTCTTATCATTTTCAGGCACAACTTGGATTGGGTAATTTGTCAGTTAACCTGTGAGCCAGACATGGTGGCGTGCATCTACAGTACCTTTCAGCTATTTGGAAGGCTGAGGCAGAAGGATAGCCTGAGTTCACCAGTTGGAGGCTGTGATGGCCATGAGCACCTCACTGTACTGTAGCCTGGATGAAAAGAGTGAGAATCTAACTCAAAAAAAGAAACAAGAAGCCTACAACCCCAAACACACTGTTTATATGATAAATGCCTCAAGGCCTGCTCTTGACTGCAAATGGTATGCTCTAGAACTACTCAAACTCTGAGGAAAATGAAACCCTGGCCCCCTCCTGCCTGTGCTGAGACCTCTTGGAAGCTGCTGGCTCAGTCTTCGTCCCTCATTCAACAGAATTTCTCCAAATCTCTGCATCTGGCTCTGGCTTCTGCCAGTTCTGTTCAACCCTTGATTCCTCAGCTAGGACTTGCATAGATGTTTCTGACTTACACTTCATGAAAGTATTTCCTCACAATGGCGCTGTTGCTCAAGACGAAGCTAACTGACCAGTCTGTCTCCCACCCATCAACTTGGTAAAAAAGTGCCATAAAAAGACATAACCAGCCCAGTGGCTACATTGCATTTTGCTCAAATTCTGATAACTTCCTCCACTGTTAACATTCTTTAGTCTTTCTTTTGATGTCAAACTGTGATCCCTGTGATCCCTTCTGTTTTTTTCTTCCTGAGCTCCATAATAAGCCAAAAAATTAGCCAGGTTTCATGGTCATGAGCCTGAAGTTCCAGCTTCTTGG
>NW_007051498.1:0-860 GCF_000164805.1 Carlito syrichta | reverse complement strand
CCCAGAATCTACTCTTAATAGTAAGAAGAAAGACAGTGCAGTGAGGTGGTTAGAGCACAGGGTGTGGAGTTAATCATATTTAGACTCAAATCCCAGGTCTGTCCTTACTAGCTGTGGGATACCAAGATACCACCAGCCTTGCTAGCCTCCGAGTTCTCATAGTTAAACCTCAAGGACTGACTGTGGGTGTTCCAGGTTGTAAAGGATTGGGAACTACCTGCATGTAGAGCACATAGCTAGTGGTAGTCATTCTTATTGTCTGCTTGACCAGTTCCATCAGGGTTGGGGCATTTTTGTTTGTTTGTTTTTTTAGTTGGAGTCTCACTCTGTCGCCCAGGCAGGAGTGCAGTGGCATGTTCCTGGCCACCACAGCCTCGACCCACTGGGCTCCGGCGATCTTTCTGCCTCAGCCTTCCTAGTAGCTAGAATTACAGGCAAGCGCTACCATGCCCGGCTGATTTTTTGATTTATTGTAGAGATGAGGTCTTGCCAAGTTGCCCAGGCGGGTCTCAAACCCGTGGGCTCAGTCAATCAACTCACCTCAACCTCCCAAAGCGTGGGATTACAGGCTGAGCCACCGAGCCCGGCTAAAAAAAGTTTTTAAAAAGTTGAACATAATCAAGTAGGTAATATGATACCATTTCTGAAACAAGATATTCATATAAGGGAATGCCTTATTTATAAGCTCTGCTTATCAAAAATTTTATGTTAAGTTCTCAGTAGTGATTATTTCTGGGTGAATGCTGGTTTGTTTTTTTTTTTCCTTTTGTACATCTTTATTCTTAAAAGAACAGGCATCACGGGTATGATTTAAAGCAGCCATAGAAGGAGCAATGGAATGAAGCCAGCATGACTGCAGA
>NW_007051497.1:0-793 GCF_000164805.1 Carlito syrichta | reverse complement strand
AAATCAAAAAATTAGCCAGGCATGGTAGTGTGCGCCTGGCTTTCAGATAAAAAACTCTGACTTCTAGTTTGATCTGGAGGAATAAATTCGAGTGTATTACATCGGATCACCCCTTCAAAACTGATTCCATTTTTTTGTGGGGGATCCTCTCATAACATATTTTGAATATAACTTCCTTAGCACATATACAATTTGCATATGCTTTGTCTGTCTTTTTAATTTCTTATTTTCTTTCACAGAGTAGTGTTAATAACATTCAGCATGCCAATTTTGTATTCATGAATAATACTAGTGGTGTTTTATTTAAAAACTCATTTCCAAATCCCAGGTCATGTAGATTTTTTCTATGTTCAAGAGGTCGTATCATTTTACATTATTTATTTATTTTATAAATTTCATGTTCAGCTAATTTTTGTAGAACGTCAAAATCTGTGTCTAAGTTCACTTTTTACATGTGGAGGTCCAATTTTTCCAGCACCATTTGTTTACGAGCCAGTTTCTAAACTCTCTATTCTGTTTTGTTGATGAATGCATTCTTTCACCAGTAGATTTTTCTGATTAAAATGACTCCTAAAATCAGGTATTGGGACTCATTCTGCTTTTTTTCTTCTTTGATATTGTGTGTGCCTTTTCAAATGTTGTGGAATACAAGTAAGTATTTACTACACAAGTAGGCTGAATGCAAGTGAAGTTTGAATCTCCAACTGGCCCTCACTCCCCCTGGTATGGGATCAGGCACTCTGTGTTCTTATGGACACCCCTCCATACCTTCTTTGCCCAGGGATGCCCAGGG
>NW_007051496.1:0-1509 GCF_000164805.1 Carlito syrichta | reverse complement strand
TTTGCTCTTATCCATGAGAGCTAAAGGGTTTGAAAACACACCACTTCAACCCAGATCTTGGTCCAATGCATTTATTAGCATTTGGGGCAGTCAGAGTTTCGGCGTGCATTCTTAGTTGGAGGCTACTCTCACAGGCATATAGAAATCTGCTCAAGTTGTGCTGGTGAGCGAATGACTTAATACTCATCCTCTGTATTCACAGGACAGGAACAGACCTGCTGGTGGTGGCTCTGAGTCCGATCTCACTCACAGCACTGGTGGATGTGAACACTGCACACAAAGGAGCTGGGCACACAGCATGATTGTTTTGGAGGAATAAGAGAGGCTTCACATCCCTTTTGACAGTTGTATGTAAACGAAGTACCTACTGCTCAAGTGAATCATATGAACTGAATGAGACTTGTTACATAATTAGCATTTGAGGAAACCAAAGGAAAATCCTCGTGGGCTGGCGACTTGTGATGTCAAATGTAAGCATGCTCGTTTGGGGGACTGGGAATTGGAAATGATGAAATCCGAATGCATCATAAACCCAGATATATTATACACAGATGATCTTTTAATCGAGCTTTTAAAAGTTATACTTTCTAAGGGATGACTGAAATGCTTGTCCCGGCCAACTGGGACCTGTCTGCTTCCATGAACGGGATGGAGTCATCTGCATGGGCCATGTCAACATGATGACTCTGGTGTGTGCAGCAGCTCTCCCTCTGCCAAGGGCCACCAGCCCCTTAATAAACACCCAGCACCAGCCATGAGGGCTGAGCCAGGAACTGATGTCGGAGAGTGTCATCTGAGACAGGGAGACCCTGCACCACACTTGTAATTACGTTTTAATTTAAGAGTAATGTAATTGCAGTGACTCACTCTGCCTGTTACTTTAATTGTATCAAAAGGCAATTAATTTTATTCTCAAAAGACATTTCTTTAGATACTCCTGGAACTTTGTGCATAGAAAATTTGTGGCAAAGACCTATAAAATATTTACTGTGAGGAGAGTATTCAATTTCATATTCCAGTTTAAATTGGGGCTAGGATAAAACTCATAAACGATGTTGATTTAAACTATTTTTTTTAATCTATCAAAAAGCAATCACATTTTATTCAGATTACTTAGTCATCTAGAGTGTGTCATAGGTAAGGAAATAAAGGAAGCAAGTTTAATTTCTGGGTGAAGCACTTCAACTATTTTTTTCTTTACCCTTATAGCCTACCATAGATTAAACATCTAATTTCAAGTCAGAATCAGATTCAAATCGGAGTTTAAAATCAGCTTCAGACCTCAAGGGCAGCTCACACCCTGCACTCATATAAGTTGCTAAGGATCAACTAGAGAGAGGTATTCCTAGCAAAACACAGAAGGAATAGCTGTTCCATGCCATCACCAATTATAGGGAAACGTGATTTTTTTTTTAAAAAAATTGCTTATTGAGCCCTATTAGTAAATGTATCTTTGAACTCTGAAAGTTGAATAAGTGAACAAATTAACAAGGCAAACAAGTTTGGCAG
>NW_007051495.1:0-715 GCF_000164805.1 Carlito syrichta | reverse complement strand
GAAATTTGCAAATCTAAGTAGAGATTATTTTTATATGGCTAAATGTTCTTTAAGCCATATGTCAATACAAGGACACAGAAAAATAAAATCAATGTTACCTGATACAGTTACCTGTCTGTGCTGACTGAGAACGAATGTGTTCTCCTTTTATTTGGTTTATAGCAGGAGTCAGCAGACTTGTCAACCTAAAAGGAAGAAACTGAGGCAAAGTTAATATAAATAGAGAGTTTATTTGGGCCAGGCTTGAGGATTGCCACCCAGGGGCATAGATTCAAGTTGTCCTGAATGCACACTCCAATTAGTAGCAGGTAAAGTGGACTTTTAAAGGCAACAAAAGGGGGACAGGCTGATACAAAATTTCTTGTCAGGAATTCTCATTAGTTTACTGAAAGAGCATTGATTAGTGATTGGTTATCCATTGTTTAGGCTATAGGATGTGGGTTATGATTTCAGGTATGGAATTATAACATTAATTTATAACCACTTGTGGCAATAGCAAGCAGTTTCAAGAGATGCACACATAACACAAAGAGGGAAGCAGAACGGGCAGTGATCTCATTTCATTGTCCCTCTGGGCCTGATAATTGCTGCATTTCTTAGATAAAAGTTCTTTCTCACTCTGTATGACTCATGAGCCAAATCTGGACTACTGCATATTTTTAATAAACAGATGTTATTAGAACACAGCTACACCCATTTATTTACATAGTGTGAA
>NW_007051494.1:0-766 GCF_000164805.1 Carlito syrichta | reverse complement strand
GGAGAAATGTTGTGCATGATGACACAGGGAACAATGACACAATGTCATTTTATGACCGCAAGACACAGAGCGAAGTAAAGACTAATGACACCACTAGTTGGAAATCAGTGGGAAAATCCAAAATTGGTACAGTGAAAATAAGTAAAGAAGTCTTTTTATCTCAGTGAAGTGTTCTAATACTTTCAAATACATCCTCCTCATTATTCCTCATAATTAAAAATAAGGTCAATCATGTCAAGCTTTTCCATTTTGCTTTCTTGCTGTTCCTCCCAATTTCTTCAAACCACAGTGGGTCAATGCCCCCATTGTCAAGTGATTTGAGACTCAGTACTGTTTTATTAACCTACACAGGAGTTCAAACGCCAACTGAAGTTCTATTGCAGAATACTGTAAGATAATAATGGAGACACTTGGACTTGAATATGTTGTATCCTTTGTTCTTGTGCCAGCATGAGCTCCATTGAGCCCTTTTATACCAGTACACAGAAGAGGGTGTAAGATCTAGGCAATAAGCCTGATCCAATGAAGTCTGCTCTTGAGAGCAGTGCCCAGGAAAGGAGGAACCTGGAGCCATACCAGATTGACAGTCAGTCACCAAGGTGTCATGGAGCAAGTTCCGAGGAAGGGCCACGGCCAGAAAGATAAGCAGGAGACAGTTACTGAAGGATGCAACTTCTGAAAACAAACTCCAATGTGTTACAGAATTGGAATTTGTAGATCACACACAAATATAACATTAAAAAGAGCAATGGGCAGAATGAAATGA
>NW_007051493.1:0-663 GCF_000164805.1 Carlito syrichta | reverse complement strand
GAGGTTGCGGTGTCCGGGAGCGGCCACTGCACTCCAGTCTGGGCGACAGTGAGACTCCAACTCAAAACAACAACAACAACAACAACAGCAACAAAAAACCAAATAAACCTACCCTAATGCTATGGCCTTGTATCGAGTACTGACAATGTCCCTGGAGACTTTTTCAATCATGGTTTCCTCACATCCCTTGTGCTGATGTAGGTGTTATTATCCCTTGTTTAGCAGAGGAAGATACTGACATTTAGAGAGGTGAAGGTCAGTTGCTGGGTCACACGGTTAGGGTGTGGAGTACTGTCACTCTGACTCCAGATTGGATGCTTTTGATGACAATTTCTATAAGTGAGCAATCACTTTCTCTTCGTTTCCTTGTTTTCCTATCAGTATCCACATCGCATCCTTGTCCTAGTGTCCTTATCCTTCCCCTCCCTTTCACACAAGTGTCTAAAGCAGGTGCCCTTGGTACTTGCTTCCTTTTGTCCATCCTGAGCTTCCCTTCCTGTTGATCCAAGCACCGCAATAGCCATCACACCATCAAGTGGTTAAATGGAAATGCCATGGGCCCTCTCCGGAGGAGTTCACAGACTGGGGAGGAAGCAAGACAGATAAATAAACAATAGCACAGCGAAGTGATTGGAGCTAAAACAGGGATGTGCACACACAGCT
>NW_007051492.1:0-1325 GCF_000164805.1 Carlito syrichta | reverse complement strand
TGTCCTTTCTAGTGAGGTGAGTCTCTGAAGGCAATAGATTGTTGCTTGATGATATTTTATCCATTTTGCCAATCTATGTCTTTTCAGTGGTGCATTTAGTCCGTTCACATTTAGGCTAATAATTGAAATGCAAGAGTTGATCCCTGTCATAAGGTTCTTACAGAGTTGTTCCTGTTTATTTGTTGTCTTTCTTTGGGTTTTGGAGTTGGTTCATGTGTGTTTTTAATCTTTTGCCTGTACTCTTGTGAAGAATGTTGTTGTTCTTTTTCTTTTTCTTCTGTGTTCAGTACTTTCTTAAGTGTTTCTTGTAGAGGTGGTCTGGTAGCGGCGTAGGTTCGTAGGGATTGGATGTCTGGAAAAGATTTCAATTCTCCCTCATTTATGAAGCTTAGCTTGGCTGGATAGGTTATTCTTGGTTGAAATTGTTTCTCTTTTAGAACTTTGAAGATAGGGCTCCAGGCTCTCCTGGCCTGAAGGGTTTCTGTTGATAAATCTGCTGCTATTCTAATTGATTTTCCCTGGTAGGTAGTCTGGCCTTTTTCTCTTGCTGCCTTTAGGATTTTTCCTTTCATAGTTACTTTGTTTAGGCGAATTATTATGTGTCTGGGAGTTGGTCTTCTCGTTTGTTGTCTTGCAGGGGTTCTCTGAATCTCTTGTGTTTGAATTTTTTCATCCTTAATGAGATGAGGGAAGTTTTCTTGAATGATTTCATGAAATGTTTGTTCCAGTGTGGCTTCGGTTTCTCTTTCTGCCTCAGGAAGCCCAATTATTCTTAGGTTTGGTCTCTTGAAGTGATCATTCATCTCTTGCAGGTTTTGTTCTGTCTTTTTGAGCTTCTTTTCTATGCTTTTGACAGTTTGGGTTAGTTCTGTGTTTTGGTCTTCGAGCTCTGAGATTCTTTCTTCGGCTTGGCTGATTCTGCTTTCCATGCTTATTAGTCTGTTGTTCATTTCCATCACAGTATTCTTTACTGCTGTCATTTCTGACAACAGCTCCTTCCTATTTTCCTCTTGTCTCTCCTCAATTTTTTTAATTCTCTCCATTAATGTCTTGATGTCTGGGTTTGTTGCATGTAGCCAGTCATTCTGGGGACTCTTCATTGTCTGTGTTCCAGAATCTGTTTTCTCATTGTCTGATCTCCCAGGGGTCTGTGTAAGACCTATATTCTTCTTTTGGTTTTTCTTCATTTGTGCGGTTTTTCCCCCTCCTTACTTTTTCCTTCCCTCCACGTCACCGTCTTCTTTAATTCTGTTATTCAGGGGTAAAGGGATTGGCTTTACTTCTGTTTGTTCAATCTCCTATTCTTTATGTATGTCCTCTTACTG
>NW_007051491.1:0-1488 GCF_000164805.1 Carlito syrichta | reverse complement strand
CATATCCTACTAAGCTGACTTATGGAGTCATTAAAATGGTTTACAAACCACAGATTACTAGATTCAGATGAATTTTATTTTTTAGTATTAAGAAATTTAACACAAAATCAATTCACATATAATGAAGCATTATTAAAAGCTTATCATTTAAGACAGATAAACTAAATGAAGTACTTATGCTTATTTACAAGCCATGTATAGGATAATGAAAGGAATGTCAGGATAGCTAACTATTTTCACCAAGATCAAGGTTTTGAACAAAAGAAAGAAACAGTAATTGTGGTCATAAAGTCAATACTGAGAGTAATAGTGGTCTGCATTCTAACTCCTATCACAGACTTTAAAGATTAGGAAAAGGCTTCTCTTAAAAAAAAATTCCATGAGAGATACAGCTTTCAAACATATTCCATATTAGGATTTATGATTTGTGACATTCAATCAGGCTATATTAATGCATAAGTAATTTACTAGAAATATACCAACAGTTTTGTAAGATACAGCAGTTCTTTCAAACAGGAGTCACAGGCCACATCTAGTAAATTATTGATTTAATATACCACAACGTTTCTTCTGTGACCTGCAAAAAGTCATCACTTTTGAATGTTCCTAACTTGCTTTCTGTGAATAATTTATACATTGCACAGTAGTCTTCATTATAGAGTATATTTGATAATAAATTATACATTACACAATTGAGAAGCAGATGTGAAATTTAAAGTAGTTTAAGACTATGTTGTGTGTATTATAATGTCTTTAAGATTCAAGTAGTAATTCTTCTACACAAATGTTTTTGAGATTCTTCTAATTCATTCAGTGGTAAGGTATTTCTAGTTCTTCCTCTTCAGTCCTTCTCCATCCCACACACACAACCCTGCTCAAACCACAGGAAGAAAATCTTTTCATTGGATGACTAGGCTGTAATCTCAGAGTCTGATTTCTCTAGAAATATCACATCTGTTTGCTGCATCACTGTATGCTTAATTTGGGGGGTAAAACAAGAATATATGTAGTATAGTTGGATCACAGTCACATTTTTCTTATACATATCAAATCATAAAAATTCAGGCCACAGTATTTTTAAAAAGTTAACAAATAGGAAAAGAAATAACAAGAAAAAGAAATAAGAAATTAGTCTGTGTGGACGATTTTACTCACTAAATAAGGGTATTCCCCAGACTATACTAACATAGATCTGCTACTATAAATCGATAGACATGATTGCTATTCCCTCAGTGGAGCTCAGTCTCCATATAGGTTTCATATTGCAAGCATCTTACCATTGACTATATTTCTAAAATTTAAGAAACTTATCTTTCGTGTACTATTGCCCCTAAACATAAAACAACAGTGCTTACTGGTAATCATAACAAAGGAAGATTAAAATTTTCCATTTAAGGAAGAAAAAAATGCTTATATGGATCTGTTAAAAGAGAGTACATTTGGATTTTGCACTGAATTTAAGTAATTTTTCTGGAGTACTTCAACAGA
>NW_007051490.1:0-507 GCF_000164805.1 Carlito syrichta | reverse complement strand
TTGTCTCCTCGGGAACACCGTGTAGATTGTGGCTTTTAAGATCACACCAGCCTCGGTAAAATTCTGACATTTTGGAACACTACAAATATGGGTGTACCTGGTCTGACCTCGTGCCACTCAGGATATAGAATGTAGAAGTAATTATTTTTAGAGTGGTCATCTCTCTCTGTCGTTCAGGTTGAGTGCGGTGGCACAATCTCAACTCACCACCACCTCTACCTCATGGGCTCAGGTGACCCTTCCGCCTCGGCACCTCAGCCTCCCAAGTATCTGGGACTACAGGCATGTACCACCCCATGCCTGAATATTTATTTATTTTATTTTTGGTAAAGACAAGGTTTTGCTATCGAAAGGGTGTAAGTCGAAGTCAATATAGCCGAAAAGCTTGAATCCTTCCTAGGAAAAGGAGCAAAGCATTGCAGGAGGGTGTTGCAGCCAGAACCCGGTTGCAGTATTACAAAGGCTACTCACACCGGGTGCAGTGGCTTACACCTGTAATTACTCCCG
>NW_007051489.1:0-759 GCF_000164805.1 Carlito syrichta | reverse complement strand
AATTCCAAATCACTAAGGAAGGCCCTTTCCTCTCTGACGAACAGCTCCCCAAAATGTATGCAATGAGATAGCTAAGTGGCATGGCTGTGACACTACTCCAAATGTATGACAGACACAGTCACAATAATCTTCTATATAAATATGATAGCCATGAGAAAAAGCCAAAGCTGAGCAAATACAAAAAAATACTGATTATGAGGCAGTAGCACCAGATATTCCCAGCTGGATGATTCCTACTTTTTTAAATATGATCTACTCAAAGTCTTGGGCAAATATTTTCAATTCAACTCCCAAACAAATGACTCCATACACCATCAAGGAAAGAATAACAAGGAGTGAAAATTTTTGTGAAGAGTTTCTTTTTTATTTTAGGAAAACACTAGTTTATCAATGAATGAAGACTAGACAACCAAATTCATCTGACAAACCACAGAGACATTAAAGGACTCTTTATCATGATCAACCAGAGAAAGAATCCTTTCTCTGGATAACACACGAGTTCTCCTACATGGAGTCACAACATAACATTTTGATTTTATAAAATCAAAAATGCATAATTTTCAATTCAAGCACTCACTATGCCTTCTGCAAAGTTTACTGTACATGCCTATGTTGAGGAACTCCAACAATAATTAATAACACAAAGTTTGGAAAGTTTTCTTCATTTTTACCAATTCTGTTTTACTAAGAATTCCATCTGTCCATGACATTTAATACTGCCATGCCATCTAGTCCTAGGAAACACTCAATCATAGTCCT
>NW_007051488.1:0-985 GCF_000164805.1 Carlito syrichta | reverse complement strand
CACATCGTGTACAGCTATCAAAAAAATTACAAGCATACTAAAAGGCAAAAAGAAACCCTCCAAAACCTGAAGAGACAGAGCAAGCATTAGAACCAGATTTAGCTATGGCAGAGGTGCTGTAATACCCAGACTGAAAATTTAAAACAATTATGTCAAAGCAAGATATACAAAAACATTGAGATAGTTCTGAAAGATGTAACACACATGTATGAGAAATCTAAAAAGGAGAGCAAAGAGGGTAAAGAACAGAATAAATGTTTTTAAAATAATGACAGCGATTTCCTCAAATTAACGTCAGACACAAAACCACAGATCCAGGAGGTTCAAAGAACACCAAACAGCATAAATGCCAAAACAAAGCAAAACTACTATACCCAGTCCTATCATATTCACATTACAGAAATTAGAGTTAAAATAAACAAGTCTGAAAGAAGCCAGAAGGGACAGAAACACTGATATAAAAGCCAAGATAACAATTACATCTAATTTCTCTTCTGAAATCACATAAGTAAGAAGGAGCTAAGTAAAACATTTAAAGTTTTCAGAAAGAAAACAAACGAAGCAAACAAAAAACCTGCCAACCAAAGTTGTGTACCTTACAAAATTATTCTTTATTTTAAAAAAAGTATTACCTGTAGACTTGTCCTTTAAAAAATGTTAAAGAAAAATTATTATTTTTTTCGAGTCAGAGTCTTACTCTGTCACCCATGCTGGAGTATAATGGCATGTTCACAGCCACTGCAGTCTTGACCTGCTTGGCTCAGGCAATAGAGAGAAAGAAAATAAAATGGGTCAGAAACTTAGATCTGTAAACAGAAAGGAAGAGCATTAGAGAAAATATAATTGAATGTATGATAAAACATTTATTTTTCTTATTGTTAATTGATCTTAATTTGTTCAAATTAAGACTACCAACAGTTTGTATTAGCTTATGTAAAAGGAAAATGAATAATAGCAATGACACAATAAATAGGGAGAAAGAATT
>NW_007051487.1:0-783 GCF_000164805.1 Carlito syrichta | reverse complement strand
CCATTCAGTGGACTGTTATCAGCAAATAAAATATGAAAACATGTATCAGTATTTAGTAGGTTAGTACTGAATAAAGTATCAGTAAATGAAGAAAGTCAAAGAAAGACACAAGTTGTATAATTCCATTTCTATGAAGTGTCCAGAGTTGGCCAACATGTAGAGACAAAAAGTTGTTAGTGGTTGACTAAGGCTGAGGGCAAGGAAACTGACCACCCTTACTTCCCCACCCTCACTCTCCACGATTACAGGGTATCTTTTTAAAGGTGAAAAATATATACTAAAATTAGGTTGTGGTGATTGTTGCACAATTTCGTAAATAGACTAGAAGTTGAAGTTTTAATACTTTAGATGACATAATTTTATGGCACGGGAGTGCTATTAGACTTTTGAAAGCATTTAAAAAATATGGACAGCACAGGGCAAACATCAATTGGGACATTTACGGCATCAAATGTGCCTTTGGTTAAATCCCTTCTTTTCAGATTATTTTCACCCTAAATGAACCTAAGAATGTAGTTATTTATTGTATTTTGCTAATTAAGTATAATATTAACTTTAGTAAGGCATTGTATTGCTATGCCATGCCACTTTCAAAAGTCCCCATCATGAAATTTCACAATGAACAGTTCATATTGGAGAAGCAGATGTGAGTAGCATGTGTTTGTGTGTTTTTCAGTACTTCTACTGCATAGACAGACATTTCTTCCATGGTTAGCAAACTGGGAAAAGGCTATTTATTTCTATTTAGAGCATGATAGATTTTATCCAATGGCTTCTACCATG
>NW_007051486.1:0-884 GCF_000164805.1 Carlito syrichta | reverse complement strand
GATTCCTTTTTGAGGGACCTGATTGGATTCACATAGTTCAGCCCCAAATAAGTAGATTAAAAGTATTTTAAAATACTTTGGTTCGTCTAAGTAAAATATTAGCCTTTTATAAGGACTGTGTAAATTTAGGTCATCTAAATGTATGAATAAACTGTATCTTTGGGCATTTTAAATTTTATGGTTTTGCACTTAAGTATAAAAGTATCCAGACCCAGGTCCTAGTCACTGACCACCCCTTATTAGTAAATCTATAGTTTTATCAGATTTATTAGAAATTTGCACTGACCATGGAAGACACATTTTATATGTGCAGAATTGGGTTCATCTTATCAGCAATTTACCCAATTATGGGAGTAAAAAAGGAAGCATGTGCATTTTCCTCCTAATTCTGGAATAGCTCCTGGTTCTTGAAATTCTAACATGAAAATACATGTATGCAAATTAATGGACATTCAACATGAAGCTTTGTAAACATTATTAATCAAGTTGAAAGGTGGCAGTACAACTATGTAAATACAGTAGAGAGGAAAATATATTTTGGATTCTGCATTTTATTTTAATTGCATACAATTAATGATTATAATTGCTAGATTTGTTTCAATGAGTAGGTTGAGATAACCATGCTAACAAAAGTCATCTGCATATAAATAATGGAGCATTTACAACCCTTTTCTTACTTAGGTCAGATATAACTGCCAGAAACTTGTTTGCCTTGTTAATTTGTTCAGTTATTCAACTTTCAGAGTTTCAGATACATTTACTAATAGGGTTCAATTAGCATTTTTTAAAATAACTTTTTCCTAATAATTGATGATTGCATGGAACAGCTATCCTCCTGTGCTTAATTGGTGAATTTGCACTGATCTAGTGACTGGAATAAACTC
>NW_007051485.1:0-731 GCF_000164805.1 Carlito syrichta | reverse complement strand
CCATTTTGCCAATCTATGTCTTTTCAGTGGTGCATTTAGTCCGTTCACATTTAGGCTAATAATGAAATGCAAGAGTTGATCCCTGTCATAAGGTTCTTACAGAGTTGTTCCTGTTTATTTGTTGTCTTTCTTTGGGTTTTGGAGTTGGTTCATGTGTGTTTTTAATCTTTTGCCTGTACTCTTGTGAAGAATGTTGTTGTTCTTTTTTCTTTTTCTTCTGTGTTCAGTACTTTCTTAAGTGTTTCTTGTAGAGGTGGTCTGGTGGCGGCGTAGGTTCGTAGGGATTGGATATCTGGAAAAGATTTCAATTCTCCCTCATTTATGAAGCTTAGTTTGGCTGGGTAGGTTATTCTTGGTTGAAATTGTTTCTCTTTTAGAACTTTGAAGATAGGGCTCCAGGCTCTCCTGGCCTGAAGGGTTTCTGTGGATAAATCTGCTGCTATTCTAATTGATTTTCCCTGGTAGGTAGTCTGGCCTTTTTCTCTTGCTGCCTTTAGGATTTTTCCTTTCATAGTTACTTTGTTTAGGCGAATTATTATGTGTCTGGGAGTTGGTCTTCTCGTTTGTTGTCTTGCAGGGGTTCTCTGAATCTCTTGTGTTTGAATTTTTTCATCCTTAATGAGATGAGGGAAGTTTTCTTGAATGATTTCATGAAATGTTTGTTCCAGTGTGGCTTCGGTTTCTCTTTCTGCCTCAGGAAGCCCAATTATTCTTAGGTTTGGTCTCTTGAG
>NW_007051484.1:0-1160 GCF_000164805.1 Carlito syrichta | reverse complement strand
CACTCCCCCATCTCTATTTTGTCATGTTTGAGTGGAGGTTTCTTACTGTTTGGGTTTGGCATCTATTGAGTGTTTATCAAGTTTTTACATATGTTGCAAGATTTTAAACAGTAACACTACAAGAAGTTAAAAATCTGCTAGAATTGAAGAGGGGTTTGAATTGTTGGATTCAGAATTAGTAGGAATGAAAACAAAGCAATCAAGGAGTGCAGAGAAGGCTCATTACAGGTGAATTGAACTCTGGAGAAAGACTTATTGCTGTGTAATTGGACTGGGGACAGAGAAAAGAGAGCATGTAGAGGCACTTTTGACTGTGGCCTGTGTTCTGTGTTATTATTCCTGTCTCCACATCTAAAGAAAGAATTTTTGAAATGCGGTGTGATCTGATATAAATTCAACTGAAGGCTATGGGTGCTTGGTAGATGTCATCTATCTATCTATTTTCCAAGTTTTTATTTCTTGAACTGAACTTTACTGCATTTGTGACTGGAAAAACTTTCTCCATTTATGCACATGTGGATGTTCAAATCCTATCCATTCTTCAAATGTCACCTGTAAGGACCTCCCTTTTAGTAAAAACTATTTTTCTCCTAGCAAAGAGTTATTTATGTTTAAAATTTTAACATAATTTTACTTGTACACTTTTTAATGAGGCATCACCTTATATTGAAAATATTTTGATAACTCTAAAATATGTAAAATTGATTCACCTATTCTGTCTCCCTTGATACAAACATTTGTTGAGAAAATGAGTGAACCATATGAAAAAGCGTGGCTGAATTTACTAAGACAAATGTAGAAGAAAGAATATAACAATGACCTGTGCCTGGTGCTTGGTAAAGCATGTTATTTTGGAATTGACTATTCACCAAGTGTTTAACAAAACTTAACCTGCTATAAACTATTTACATTCATGTATCCAAAAGTAGTGGTAAAATCTAGGAGTCAGTTCATAATATTGATTATTCTTCTTTGCCTCACAATCAGAGAATGGACGCATAAAAATTAGATTCTCTTATGTTGTTTCACCATCAATTTATATCTGCCTAAGTGGGACAATATATTTTCTTTTCTTTAATAACAGAAACTGGCCTTTCTGTGAAATAGATGAATATGCTTGGGTTTATTTTAGCAGGCTCCAAAACTTCTTATTAAGCACT
>NW_007051483.1:0-903 GCF_000164805.1 Carlito syrichta | reverse complement strand
TTTTTGTGCTGATTATTCTAGAGAAGAGAAGTATGATTATCATATGTGCTTATGATTATATATTAATTTGGGGTAAAATTTTATAATTAGATTTCATCTTGGTTGGTCATTTGGTGAACAGAATCTATCCCTTTCCCTTGCCTGCATTTCAAAGATTGTTGAAGACACCATAAAACCCGAGGTAAAGCCAAGTGAAAGCCAGGCAGAGCTATCTCTTTGAAGCTGAGGACAACAAATGTATCACATTGAAGATAAAGGCTGAGAGGTTATTGAAATAGCATTAAATAGAACATATGATCCAAATCAATAAAGGCAAAATATTTACTGTCTGATGATAAGAAGGAGCTAGTAATTTCAGTAGTATTGATTATGGGTCATTAATGTGTGGGACCACAGGAAAAAAATTTGCAAACTATTGTAAGGTGCCATAAGTTTTCCCAGTATAAGAACCTCAATATCAGTCTTTTAAGTAAAGAGCTAGTGGGGATAATCACTATTTCCTTCTTTAAATATTTCTTCTATAATAGGTTGAAGAGGCTCTATTAGCTCTGGCTAACTCCCAGAGTATGAGGTGCATACATTTTCACTTTCAGTATTCTACCACGTGGTGATGCTCTTGCTCACTTTGCTTGTTTAGTCTTTTACAAAGCTGAACTTTCAAACTCTTCAATCTGTGGGAAAGAGAGATATATATACACATACATACATATATACACACATATATACACATATGTAAAGCACAAACAATAATTTTACATATTATTCTGAGAGAACAAATTTTTTACTTACCCTTTACACTATAGATATAATCTTTGATAGTTTAATTACAGGGTTTTATAGAAGATAATTGTATTCACAGTTCAATGAATGCTGTTAACAGCTTAAGCCAAGTGAGCATCTGAT
>NW_007051482.1:0-1327 GCF_000164805.1 Carlito syrichta | reverse complement strand
CTGAGCTGCTACTGCCAAGATGCCACCAGCAGTTGGCACCCAACACCCTAAAGTCACCCTCAAAGCTGCTCCCACGGAAGGATACTGCTGGTGCCACTCTTGCTTCCCGGAGTCAGGAGATCCCTTCAACTCCCCCTTAGATTCACAGACCCCAGAATGGAGCAGCCTGTGCCCCCAACATGTCACCAATATTTGGTGAAGCGGGCCTCTGCCGCTGTTCATGGGACAAGCTTGGTAACAGAGGGGTTGCCGCTCTTAGAAGCTCAGTCCCTCCCCAGGACTCAAGCTTTGTTGATAGGTTCAGTCTGGATCCCCAGCTTCCTTTTCTCAGGGTGGGGTTCTCCATGGAGATATTTTGTTTCTCAGTACACGTGGGCCACTGGCCAACTTGCCACTCAACCTCACAGGTCAGTGTGGACCCTAGGGAAGGAAGGCATGCTTGAAGTCCTAATCCAGCTTACTCTTCTAAGGACAGAATGCATGTCTGTCAAATGTGTTTGCTGTTGTTTTCTGCACAGTAAAATTTTCCCATCGAACATGGGAAAGCTGCCTAGAAAAAGATGGCACCCGCAGTAGCTTGTGATGTAGGGTGCATCTATATTAGATACAATGTAGAATTGCAAGTCATGCTTATGAAAATTATGGAACTACATGGAAACATGCTTATTATATACTTTTAAGTGGAGAAACCCAGATTCAAAATTATACATATATTATGATTACAGCTACACTTACTTATGATTTTACTTGCAAAGGAATAATCAGATAACATAATGGCAGTGTTAGGACAAGGATCATGAGTTACAGTAGAGAATAAATTTTTTCAAAAGTGTATTAACAATGTAATTAAGACTTAATATTTACCAAATTGCTACCAACTATTAAACATTGCAAAGACTTCCTATTCTTTAAAACAGTCACCAAATTCCAGTAATAAAATTTTTGCACATCTGATTGCCAAAAGAACCTGTAATAAGGTTTTTGTTTTTCATTTATCCTCTCAAATTTTCTCTCCCTCTCCCTCACTCCCTCTTTCTCTCCCTCTTTCTTTCACACACACACCACAAATGATTTGTTAGATAAACTTGGAAGGAAAGATAAAAAACAATTCACCTTCTTCTTCTAGTGCCTGTATAAAGTTCTACCCTTTCTATTAAGATTTAAAAGGGTCTGTTAGTCAAGGGCCACAGAAGAAGAGGTCACACTCAAAGGTTTTTAATTGAATAGCGTTGAATAAAGAGGTTGTTTACAAAGGTATGAGCACATTAAAGACACTGAGAAGGAAAGTCAGGACCAGGAGCTAGCAATACTGAGAAGTCATGACCAC
>NW_007051481.1:0-601 GCF_000164805.1 Carlito syrichta | reverse complement strand
TGAGGACTTGGCCCCATAGCTCGGTTAAGTAATTGACTGGCTAGTTTGCCGACCTAATAAACTCAGGCTGACTATTTGGTCAAATAGTTTAGCTGACCTAACCAGTCAGCAGAATATTTAGCTGACCTAAATTTTTGGCTGCCAAGTTGACCCAGTAGTTGGCCGATTTGTTAGCTAACTTAATTAGTTGACCAACTAGTGGGCTGACAGGTTAGTTGACTTAACTAGTCGGTAAACGTGGGATGCGACAGATGAGCTGACTTAACTGTTCGGCCAGTGAGTGAGCCGACTGGTCAGCTGAATTAACTATTCAGCCCATGAGTGAGCTGATGAATGTGCTGCTATAACTAGTTGGCTGGTGAGTGAGCCGACTGGTGAGCTGACTTACCTAGTCAGTTGGGGAGCAAGCCGACTACTCAGCTGAACTGTTGGCCTGCAAGCGAGCTGACAAGTTCATTGACCTGTTGGCTGGTGAGCGTGCTGACTAATTTGCTTACTTTTTATCAGGCAAGAAAGCCGACTAGTTAGCTGACCTGATGGAAAGCGATAGAGCCCACTAGTTAGCTCACAAGCTAGCTGACTTGATAGCAGACCCGTTAGC
>NW_007051480.1:5760-6772 GCF_000164805.1 Carlito syrichta | reverse complement strand
ACTGTGTTCTTTAGTAAAGTCTTGAGAATAATATGTTCTTCTACGATTTTCAGTGGTGGGCTCTTGCTCAAGAATAAAGAACAAGCTCACAAATGTTAGCTAAGAGAAAGACTAAGCTAAATTCAGAGGGAATTCTTCCTTTAGATTTGGGGTTCCTTGAGAGTCTTAATGTCACCAAAACAAGTGCATTCTGCATAACAGAAGCCATATAAATATATCATTGGTCACCCAGTTTTTATTAATAATTGAAGTGTCATATTTTCAGAGTCAAGGGTAGCATTTATTGTTATTAATTTCTACATTGTAAAAATTTTTAATTTTGTTATCACATTGGACTAGTTTTCCTTTGAAATTGCAATTTTAGGACCTGTAGTTTATATGAGTTGATAATCATTCAAATGGATTATTTATTCATTTAGATAAATGTCAACTGGTTTTAATAATTTGCTATTATTGTTTATCTCAGGTTGTTTTGTCATCAGTGCTTCCTTACTATTTCATGTTTATCAAAGTTTTTCTTTAGATGCCCATAAAGCACTCCTGGAATTAGAATTTTCTCATAATTTTTAAGATATTTGGAAGCATTCAGAAATTAATTTGATCTCTTTGCTGCTTTGATATCCTACTTAATTGCTACAAAGTTTCCTATAAAAGCCATTGTCTCAGTAACTATCTTATTTGCAATATAATATATTAAATGTAAAATATTATGAATTAGGTTATCTGGTTTTATGTGATGTAATTCCCCTGTGACTTCTTATTTCAACTATGTTTATGTGCTTTGTGACATTTAAGTTGTATTCATACTTTTGGTAGTTCTTATTTTAGTAAGGACTGATCTTCTTCAAATGCAAGTTCTTACTTTGATTTGTATCAGGACTATGAACGATGTGCTTATTATCTAATTGATTATTTTGAGTTCATGGATAAACGTCGATAGCGACATCAGTAATGATTTGCAAGTGAAGGACAGAAGACAATATGCTTTCAAAAGTGAAACATAGTATATTTT
>NW_007051480.1:0-4242 GCF_000164805.1 Carlito syrichta | reverse complement strand
TTTAAAAATTTAAACCTAATTGATTTGTGAATTTCACAGTATGAGTATTCTTTTAAAAGCGATAATTAACAAAAAAAACTAAGCACAATATAAAAAAGATAATTATATAAAAACTGAACAACACTAATTCAAGTTGGAGCATAGTCAAAGGCACCTGGGATGCTAGCTGCTGTAGGAGAGATTTAAATTAAGATGAAGAGTCCTAGTTTCCTAGTAGTTAGAATATTAACAGTCCTTTCATCTTATTATCTTATACAATAAATTATACAGGTTCAACTTGTGAGATAAGCAGCATTCTGACAAATGTGAATAAACTTTCCCCTTTCGAAAGTTTTCTAACTCATGTGTTGCCTTGAACTTTAACCCACGTGGAATGTGAAGCTGAGGTTCAAGGCCCATGAGGGGGGCATTTCTTTTTTTTTTTTCTTTTTTAAGTTGGAGTGTCTCTCTGTCGCCCAGACTGGAATGCAGTGGCACACTCCCGGTCACCACAGCCTCAATCTGCTGGGCTCCGGCGATCCTTCTGCTTCAGCCTTCCTAGTAGCTGGAACTACAGGCACACGCTACCATGCCTGGCTAATTTTTTTTATTTATTGTAGAGGTGAGGTCTCGCCAAGTTGTCCAGGTAGGTCTCGAAGCCACGGACTCTGGCAGTTCACTCACTTCAGGCTCCCAAGGCACGGAATTACAGGCTGAACCACCGATCCCAGCTGAGGGGGGCATTTCTTACCCTTCACAGCCATCAGATAACATGGCAGGGGTTACTGGAAGAAATCAGGCCCCTGGCTCAGCATTCCAACTCTGCTGCATGGTGAAAAGGCATAAACCTTCACAGAGGTGGAAACAAGAGCGAAGAGAGCCCCATGGCTTGCACATGGTGATTAATGTCCAGCAAGCCTGCCTACGAGCAAAGGTAGCCAACTAATTAGAAACAAGCAGATTATATCCCACCCCTTTTAGAGGAGTAAGAAAAGGAACGGGCAAAGAGATGGATAGAGTTATCAAGACATAGCTTCTTCTTCAATTTGTCATCAGGAAAAATAGTTGAATATGAATAAAATTAAGGAATTCAGTAAAGTTAAGCTACTGCTAAGTGAGAAATACCAGCGTATTAGGTGAAATATTTTTCATTAATTTGGAGGAATTTTTATAAATTAAATTTATGTAACGCAAAATATGAGACTGTTCATAGTACAATAGTCAATCAAAACAATACACCAAGGTGAATAGCCCAGATTTGCTGGTCTTTTCATGGAAAACAATGTTCCATTTCAGGTATGGCCCTACAAAGCATATGTAAAGAAGATGCAAGCTAAGTTGAAGATTTTAAAAAATGCTAAAGTAACATCTGTCAGACTCCGTTAAAAAATGTTTCTTCAAGCCACGGTTAATGTAATGTTGGTAGTTCTGTACAAATAAAAAACAATATGTAACAATAGAGTTTTCAAATTCCTTAAAAAGTATACTTGGAAGAAGGAACCTAAGCCAGTGGGACTGAATGTGAACAAACATTGAGAGATCCAGACGTCATTGCTAGTTTATGAGGTATGGGCCTGGTCCACCTTATCTTGCTGGGTTCTTTGTTGAAATGTTGTCTCTCCCCTCTGCAGTGTCTTGTCCCAACCTGCTCAAATCATTCTCTGCTTGTAACGTTGTCAGTGCTTTCTGTGTCAGTGCCACCTCCTGGTGGGTCATCCAGTATCCAATGTGAGTGGTTTCAGTGGCTGATAGTGGCAAGGGAAGGAAGAAGAATGTGGACTCGTTACTAGAAAAGCAGAATAAAGTGGTCATTCCTCTGACTGAGTGGAGAGTCTCTGAGCATCATCTCCACATCTGGGAGCGTCTATGTGCTGCCCCTCTGCCTTGAACACCTTTCCAGAGTTAATTGAGGAACAGTAAAAATGGGTCTTCTGAGCACATTTCCCTTTGCTGCCTGTGGTATAATAATAATCAAGAGCATAGATTGCAACTTGCAAAACTAATTTAACATTTCTCTGTAAGAGTGAATTAAATATAACATTTAATACAATGTGATGACTTTTAAAACTAGGTCTCACTCTCCTCAAGTCAGTGATTCTCTATTATCCCAATAATGTAGACAAATGAACATCTAAAATCTGATACCATCTCTTCCCTCAACTCCTGTGAGTTCACAGAAGGGAAGTAGGAGCAGGGGGAACAGTGACATTGATTTCACACCTGAACAGGCCAGCTTAATGCTAGGAGGTTTGTATTCATTATTATGCTTATGCATGATAGTAACACTCTGAGGCACTTGTCTTATCCTTATTTAAAAAGAAAATGATAAAATAGAATTAGGAAAATTAAGTAACTCATCTTAGATCTACATAACTAATTGCTGGAGAAGTTGAGATTCAGATTCAGAGCTTGTCCAGTTCCTCATTCTGCACTAATTCTGAACTATCTACCACTTAAGAAGTTATTTTAGAAACTAGCTTATTAGAAACTTCCACATACCAAGAAGGTTATTGTATTAACCTTTATGTGCACATTTGAACAATAACATGCAATCCTTTTTGTGTGACTTTATTTTTACCCACACTGAGATATTTTTCCACTGTAAGTTATAATGTGCTTCGAACGTTTTACTCTGGCTCTGCTCCCTTTGAAATCAGTTGTGTCCTTTTAACAGATGATTAACTTTGGATATTGCAGTCTTTTTTTGCATCAGACTTTTTTTTTTGGTCTAAATTGCTATCCCCAAATAACTAACATAAGAAAATTGTAATGGACTTTCACCAATACAACTGTTTTTAGTTTTGATACATCAGCAAATAAATCCTCTGTTCCAGTGACAAAAAAGGCCATATTAGCTCAGAGATGATGATAGCTGGCATTTTAGCATAACATAAAAAATGGGAATTATAAAGAACTTTACTAACATTTTACACTATATACATTCTTTTTATGAAATATGGAGGTGCTTCATTTATGCATTTTAAGGAACAAAATTTAGTTAGTAATTAAAAGTATTTAACCCACATCAAGTCTTTTACGCAGGCTTTAACACTAATTTTATTACAGAAATTGCATTGCACTTAACAGCTGATGATCTATCTTACCACAGTAATGTATTTTTCCTTAAAATGAAACATTGTGCTTCAAAACCAGATGCCAAAAATCAGGCCTTGATTTGGAAACTGCCACATGTATTATGTACAACTGCTGTCTTCCAAAACAGCATATAACAGGGTGGGTCTCTCAGTTTATTACTGCATCAAGATTAGCAGATGCAAACTCTAATTAAAGAGATGCCATACATTTTTTTTTACAACTTGGATGATTTCAATTATTGTACTATCGAAATAGCTTTGGTATATTGTAACTGTTGTTTTGATTCTTTATGTAAACTCAGACAACTATGTTGAATTTATCATGAAGTTGGAGTATTGATTGTATTTCTTCTAGTCAGTATTTCTTTGTTTAATTATGGCTCTATCTATCTACTGCAATATTTTACTTGCTGGCAGTGTGAAGTGAATTTAATTCACTTATTTTTTCATTGTTTCTGATTACCCAAAACATCTTTTTTAGCAATACATTTTTAAGCACATGTGAAGGACTACTTACATAATTAATTAAATTCATAATGAAGTGATTATATTTTAAGTATTTAAGGTGTAGAGAAGAAAAACAACATGCTAATAGGAATTGGAGTACTTGGAAGTCTTACATAAGTTTGATAATCTTTTTTAAAAACCTTAATAAATTTTAAATATTAAGATCCTTCTTGGTTTTGGCAATATTTTTTCTGACTTATTGTTATAAAAACAACAGAAGTATCATACACCAGTGACTGGCACATAAAGCATTAACATTTTAAGAAACTTTTAGATGTAAAGACAAAAATGGGTAGTTAAATATTAAAATATCTTAGGTTTCCAGTTGTAATTAAAAAGAAGAATAAAGTAGGAAATAATCAGAACAATGAATTGATGGGGAGATAATATATTTAAGGAAATTATATTAATCCATTTTGTGTGGTTATGAAGGAATACCAAGACTGGGTAATTGATAAATAAATGAGTCTTAGTTTGGTCTACAGTACTGTGTGATGCCAGTGTCTGCTTCTGGAGAGGCCTCAGAAAGCTTCTAATCATGATGAAAAATGAAGGGGGAGCAGGTGTGTCACATGGTGAAGGAGAGAGCAAGAGAGATGCCAGGCTCTTTCAAAACAATCTGCTCCAGTGGGAACTAAAACAGGGAGAAGTCACTCATTGC
>NW_007051479.1:0-1462 GCF_000164805.1 Carlito syrichta | reverse complement strand
GGAGGAGTTTTTTCCCCAGCATAGGCATATTAACCACATGTGTGTGCACATGGCTACTGATACCTGAGTGTTGGGGGGATGGCACTAAAATAGACAGATTTTTCAACTTTGATCCCCAGTAGAAGGTACCTTAGACAAATCTGTACAAGGGAGCTAAGTCAGGTAATGATAGTCTTGCTGATATGTTTTTCACTCTACTACTGAGGAAACTGAGGCATAGAAAGATTATATTATTTGCCTAAAATAGTACAGTAAGTGGCATAGCTAGAATTTGAATTCAGACTGGCTCTGACTTGCATACAAATATCTGTCTTCTGGTCCACTCTCATGGTAGTAAGCACATCAGTTTTTAGGTAAGAACAGCACTTCTTGTTAGTGACAGCATTCAGAGTATACATTGTGAACATTACACACACTCCATGGGACTAAGTGTCTTCAGCTTCTTTCTTACTGAAATGTGTACCCGGAATTTGAACAAGTCTTATGAATGAACACTTATTTCTTTTATTATAATGGAGCTCATTGGAAGAGTATAAATGTGGATTTCTGGAATCAAATGAGAGAAACACTCAAAGATATATCTACTAACTTTATACAGTCTATCATTTTCCCTTTTTAGTTGGTATAATAGAAAAATAAATGTGTTTCCACAGTACATAAAGTATAAAATAACACATAATATCACATGTTGAAATGAATAAAATAAATGTATATATTTGGATGTGTGTAGTTTGCATTTAAAAAAATGTATTGATATTGACTCTTCCTACAAGGACATAGTAGTAATGGTTTCTTGAAATTTCAAGATTCTGAAGAAATTACAGACATAGAACTGGCAGATACTTTTGAACAAATGTGGCAGGAGAGCTGGTAATTACCAAATGACTTCTCTTCATAAGGTATATTAATGTCTAACTTTTCCATGGTTAGTAGATTTGCAGTTTTTATTTTATAAGACTTTAACTTGTTAAATTATTTCTTCCACTCTTAAACTTGCATTTGTTATTTCCACTGAAGTGAGTTTTCTTTTTTTTTTAATTACACTCAGGATTATTATGTAATATGAAAAAAGTTAACCTTTTAAGATCACATCACTTGTTATTGTTATTTGGCATCCCATTTGTAGGAAATAAGAATTCCTCTAACCAAGTTCCATATTTATGGAGATTACGAACATCTGTTTATTTTTCAGGTTATACATATTCTTACTTTTAAAAACAATTTTATTATAAAGATGTGGGGTACATTTCAGGGATAGGTATATAAACATTGATCATGTGAGTACCATTGTTGATGAGGTATGCCCCTCCCTCCCCAATCAGTTGCCCTCAACTGCCAATCACACCCCCCTGACAGTTTCCCACTACTGCCAATCACTTTGTTATAACATTATAATTATTCAAGGTCTGTTTATGAGTGAGGACATATGAAACTCTGTTCTTTGTTTCTAGTCCAGTATGGA
>NW_007051478.1:0-761 GCF_000164805.1 Carlito syrichta | reverse complement strand
TTTGACAACTAGGTTATCAATGATATTAATAATCTCATGCAAAGCCGGACTCGGTGGCTCAGCCTGTAATCCCGTGCCTTTGGGAGGCTGAGGTGAGTGGATTGCCTGAGCCCGCGGGTTCAAGACCCGCCTGGGCAACTTGGTGATACTTCATCTCTACAATAAATCAAAAAATCAGCCGGGCGTGGTAGTGCATGCCTGTAATTCCAGCTACTTGGAAGGCTGAGGCGGAAGGATCGCCGGAGCCCAGCAGGTGGAGGCTACGGTGGCCGGGAGCAGCCACTGCACTCCAGTCTGGGCGACAGAGTGAGACTCCAACTCAAATAAAAAAAAAAATTATAATCTCATGCAAAATTATAATGCAAGCTTTTCTAGGTAAATTACAATAAAATACAATAATATTTTACTAAAAATATTGGACTTGGAATAAATAATTGTAGAACTGAAAAATAAAACTTCTACTGAAAGCTGAGTTTTTATCTTTGAAATTTGACCTTGTTGCACTTCAAATTTCTTTTTTTTTTGAGTTGTGTAACCTTTGTTAGCAACTAAAATAGAAGGTATCTGTTGTACAACACAGGTAGTCATTGACTATAACTGGAGATTTATTATATTCTAGTACGGATCATTTATAAATGCAATTTCTTTATTAAAAAGCTTCCACCTTTTATGTTTGTTGTGTACAATTTGCAAAATTATTCTGAAAGCAGAATATATGTGCACATGTCTGCAAAGAGTGCAAATTTAGGATATGAAAAATG
>NW_007051477.1:0-462 GCF_000164805.1 Carlito syrichta | reverse complement strand
AGCATAAACAAATTTCATAATTGAAATTTTCCCAGGCACCTTCTCAGACCACAGTGGAATCAAAATAAATATCAACAACAACAAAGCTCCCCCCAAACCCACAAAGACATAGACACTAAACAGCATGATGCTAAACAACTCCTGGGTCAGTGATGAAATCAAAACAGAGGTTAAAAGATACCTGTAAACAAATGAAAATGAAGAACCATCTTACCAAAACCTCTGGGACACCATGAAAGCTGTAGTAAGAGGGGAATTCATATTCCTACAAACACACATGAAGAAAATGGAAAGATCACAAGTTAACAACCTAACAAGTTACCTAAAGAAGATGAAAAAGCAAGACCACCAAACTCTAACTTCAGCAGAAGAATCCAGGTCGCCAAAGTAAAAGCCCAAATCCAGGACATAGAAGACAAAAAAAAAATACAAAAAATAAATGAAATAAAAAGCTGGTTCTTG
>NW_007051476.1:0-758 GCF_000164805.1 Carlito syrichta | reverse complement strand
ATATATATATATATATATATATATATTCAAGTGTTTTATCACATAAACAAAGATCTGAGTACTACATGTACTTACTCATAAGTGGACCCCGAACAATTATCAGAATACTATAAGAAAGTGATTGGCAGTAGTGGGACACTGCCATGGTGGAGGATATAACATCAATAAGGGTCCCCCAAGCTTTACATGTGCAATGACCCCTTTTGACCTAACCCTGAATTGTACCCTATCTTTTATTTTATTTTTTTGAGTTGGAGTCTCTGTCATCCAGAGTGAATTGTATTGACACACTTCCAGCTACTGCAGCCTCACCCTGCTGGGCTCTGGTGATCTTTGTGCCTCAGACTTCCAAGTAGCCAGAACTACAGGTGTGCACTACTACACCTGGCTAATTTTTGATTTATTGTAAAGATGAAGTCTCGCCAAGTTGCCCAGGCAGGTCTTGAAACCATGGACTCAGGCAATCCACTCCCCTCAGCCTCACAAAGTGCTGGGATTACAGGTTGAGCCACCAAGATCAGCCATACCCTACATTTTAAAATAAGAATATTAGAAAAAAAGAAAAACCACAGATAGCCAGTGTCCATGGATGAGGAAAATATAAATGCACAATTTCTATTCCGTATTAAGGAATTCAAGCCATTTCTTTGTAGAAAAATCACACTTAAATAGAAATGTAAAAATTAGTAGAAACATTGTGCTGGCATGTTGCAACATTACATCATGATTAAGCTCCCTTTATGTCAGGGATGCTTAGG
>NW_007051475.1:0-784 GCF_000164805.1 Carlito syrichta | reverse complement strand
GAATAGACAGTGGATTCCACTGAACCTAATGGTCCATAGTTGATTAATTCACTCAACAAACATGTATCAGTTATTATACTAGTTACTGAACTGCAGTAGTGAATGCCTGGCTAATTTTTGATTTATTGTAAGACAAGGTCTCGCCAAGCTTCTCAGGCTGATCTCAAATCCATGGGTTCAGGCAATCTGCTCACCTCATCTTCCCAAATTGCTGGGATTACAGGCTGAGCCACCAAGCCCCAAACTTGTTTGTAATTATAAATGGGCTTATTCATGTTTTAAAATTCATATTTCATTTAAAAACATCTCAATAATTTCTTGTTACCTTTAAATTTTGATCCCAGATGGAATGATCACCAATCTCCTTTGTACATTCAGCATAACCTCTATTCTTAATGAGTAAAATGATCCCACTAAATAACACTCACTCCATACACATCTTTTACAGCAGCTGTAACAGTGCATGCTTCTTTGTTTAGTCAACTGTATTATAAACCTCTTTTAAAAAGATAATGACTTATGCTTCTTTCTATCTAGTGCCTAAGTAGAACTGTGTAAAGAATGAATGATTTACCCAATTCTTTATATTTCTTTCACTACAAATATGTAAAGACTGTATACACAAACAACAATTTAAAGGTCTACGGTTCAGAGTTGTATTTTGTCACTTAATATATTGCTACATCGATGTCAGTGTTTAGCATGTTCATCAGTGTTGCCTCCTCACCAAGTCGGTAATCAGAAATTATAATTTTGTAAATGGCATATCTCAAACTTAGCCTGG
>NW_007051474.1:0-4480 GCF_000164805.1 Carlito syrichta | reverse complement strand
GCTCTAAGTGAGCACTCCCTGGCAGTAAGCTCTGTCCACCCCAGGCAATATGCAGGGCCTGTGTTCTCCTGTTGCCTGGGAAGCCTTCCCTTTGATTTGCTGGTCATACTGAAAATTGACTGAGGCTCCCCTGGATGCAGAATAACTTTCAATCAAACTTAATTAAGGGAAGACCAGTCATTTTTATCTCGAGTTTTCTCTCAGGCAGTGCTTTTCTTCTAATTAGAACTTGAGAACATCCCCCTGTCAGTGATGCCTTGGGCTACAGAGCAGTGGCCATTCTTGGTGACCTGACAGGCACCTCCAGGAGAGGTGCAGACCCATCCATGGGTTCATTTGCAGGGGATGCACTAAATCACTCCCATCCTGGCCATGGAGAGGCTCCCAGCTTTTACCTTTAGAAGGATTCTACATTTCCAAATGGCCCCATTGGCCAGGACTATAGATGACAACATCTTGGCAAACAGTTGTGCATAGTGCCCCGTGGCATCACTGGCCAGTTGGCAGCTCCTGACTCCAGGAATCTGCCTGTGTGTCTGCCTGCTGGTGACCTCCCAACATGGCGGGACAGAATGACCTGACTGTCTAAAGAGGAGCCCTAAGTTGAAAATATGTCTTTTCTCAGTGTGCTTTAGAGGCAGGAAGAGTTTGCACTGATGGACACAACCAAGCATTTCAGAGACTGTGAGTTACCTGGGGTACCAGCTGCCGGGGCCTGTCATATCACAAGGTGTCACAGGTGGAGGTCTACAGGAGTACTCAATCACGTGGCATTTGGATATCCCATTTCTCATATTTGAGGTAAGTCTTTCCTGCAAAGCTGTCAAATGCTGACATGTGACTCTTGCTCCCTGGAACCAGGGTTCTCACATGCTCCTGTGATCCATGCCTCTCAAACGACCAACAACCACTCTGGGACTGGGGCTCATCATGTAGATCTGGACCTTTCCCAAATGCCCATGCATGGGTTGATGTGGCTTGGAATGCCTCTCTTCACTCCTGAGATCAATGGTCTCTCCTTGTTCTCAGGGGTTTTTGTGTCCACAGCTGTTTTCATTTTATTTTGTGACTGCGGTTTCACCAACATCATGTAGTTTTCACATTTTCCTAAATTGAGTTGTTTTATTTTCTACTTTAGCATGGCTGCAACATCACAGGCATGTTCTGCATTCTCTTTAAAGAGCAGAATTTTAAAGTTTTGAAAGACAGCTTTCCTTGGTGAGTTCTGGAACTCATTTTCAGGCACTAATGCTTGCTGGATATCTGGGCATGCTCTTCATCATTCAAATACACAATTTTCCATGAAACGAGGATAAATGGCCTTAATAAATCCCATTATTCTGAAAAAAATAAAATAACAGTTTGGTGACACAGGAGCGGTGATAAATACCATTTTTAATTTTTTAGTGTCACTATTATCTCTTTCCTCCTGCCTGGCTGCAGATAGATGGTCTCCCTGCAAGTGCTACCTGGAATGCTGTGCATTGCAGGGGAGGCCGGACCTCCCAGGAGACTATCTCCTGAGTTCAGGAAGTATGGAGTCAACTGTTGCCATTAATCACTGTCAGGAAGCAAAACATCCCAATCCGTGGAACCCCTAAAAGTCCAGCCTCAAACCAGCCTACAGTTCCTCTTTCTTCTCAGTGGAATGATCTGAAATCCTGAATTATTGCATCAATTTTCTCATTTATTTATTTTCTGAAGACTCAAGTCTTAAATCTAGGTGTTGATCAGACACAAGTTGAAAGGGACACATTAAGGATACAGGAATGATTTATAAGCTTCAAGGCTCTCAAAGAAGTTCTGGAAAATGCAGTTGGAAGACAGCTTGTCAAACTTGTTTAACCAAAGGTAAATGAGTTGTACTGTACAAAATCTGCCCATAAAATTTTCTAGCTTGTATGTATCTGGTACTGATGAACATAACTGAGCATTTCAGAGACTGTGAGTGACATGAGATGTCATATCACACGGTGCCACAGCTAGAAGTCCACAGGAGGCATAGCTCAGGTGGCATTTGGAGGTCCCATTTCTCTTGCTGAGGTGAGTCTCAGAATTCCATCTCTGAGAACAAGGCAAGAGAACCCAGCACAAGAGAGGTGTTAGAAAATGCTCTACTGGTACTTCACTGTCTTCATCTGCTTAAGTCTCTGTTTGGTGAAAGGAGGGGCCCTGTGTACTTGGGGTAGAAAACCTGCAGAATGAATTACAAGCCTTGAGCATGCCCAACCCATCCACAAGAACTCACAGGCAGTGAGCGATGCAGTGATCAGGCCTGCAGGTGTGGAGAGTCTGTGCCTTTTCATTTTGCTGAGATGTTTCATCTTAATCTACCGAAGATGTTAAAAAAATGTATATACATTTTCTTTCTTTAAAAAAAACCAGGATTTATTGAGAGGACAGAAAATCTCCCGTAGCCAGAGGGGACACAAGGTTATTGCCCTGTATACACATTTTCAGAGATGCTATCTATGTATTACTTTTCAAAGTACTTTTCAGAAGTGTCTGGACACTATGGTAACCACACTGAGCATCTCTAGTAATTACAGAAGTCAAATGTGACTTGTATTCATCTTTTGTTATCAGTATATATTTTTCCTTTCTTAAAATGGGTATACATTTTTTGCACCCTCTGTATTTGCTGAATTTGGACTTCTTCCTGTCACCCACATTTCCAAAAGAATCCCTGTGCTCACTACATATCTAATTTGAAAGGTCCAACTGTTGTCTCTCCTATGAAAGTCTTTTTTTTAGGTGACACCAATACATTTACAGACACCCCTCAGACCTCAGAACATGCAGGTACCCATGGGGTATTTATAATAATAGAAGCTTGTGACTTTCTTGAGCAGTTGCCATGGACCAGGTATTGTTCTGAGTTGTGTGAGGCATTTCCTCACTTTCTCTTCACTATGACTGAACAAGGCAGGACTCTTTACTAAGCCCATCGCACAGGTGAGACAGCTGGAACATGGAGAGGTTTAGTACTTTACAGAGATGCCATGGTAAATGTGGGGTGGCACTGTGGAGCTGGACACAGAGACCACACTTTCAACCAATAGGCAACACTACCCCATTGGGTGTTAGGAGGAAGTCAAGGTGACTATTAGGACCCCTGAGCTCCAGTCTGGAGTGAACTGTTGATGATACCAGTGAAGCTAAGCAGAGCTGCAGCTCCATGGAGCTCCCCACTTATTTATTAAGAGGGAAGCAATCCCATCCTGTTGTAGCCAGGGCAGACTGTGCACTCCGGTGGCTCTCTTTATCATGTCCCACTGTCTCTGAGACCCTCACATTCAGAGCACACCTATACACCCTTTTCTTTTCTGGCCATGCTTTCTCCATTGCCCATTCCTCCTCCTCCCAGAATGGTTCATATTTTCTCAGCTATGGAGGGGAATTGAGCTTAAAAGATGAGAATGATTTCCAGTTTCCCTGCACCACATGCAACGAGCTTGGAGTAGATATTCTATCCTAATAATAAGTAAAAAGCTGAACAAGTGGAAAATGGGCAACTCTTCTTAGATCCTTCAGAGAGTTGAGATTGCAGGGAAAACCACTGCTCCAGAAATTGAAGAGACAGACTGGAGAATGGAGATATTACAGCTTTCTGAAGCAGAAACCCAAAGATTGAAACCTCCATAGAAGCCAGCACTAAGGTAGGAAAACCTGAACTCTGATGAACTGTTGAAGGCACAGCATGGAAAACTTGAAAGGGAAAATCCCTGGAGACCAGTCATGGGGTCCCACATTTTTGACAGTTTGAGATTCCGGAGCTGTACCAGTGTCTCATGGCAAAAAAACAGAAAAATCTCCCCATGCTTCCAGCAGGGAATTTTTTAATTGAAATATGCCAGAGCACACTGTTCTCTTTAACAAGACCTGCTGGAAGGACTCATTGTTTAACTGAAGCTTCATGTGCTGAAGTTGTATCCTATCCCAACTGACCTGGAGAAAGAAAAATTCCTACCATGAGCCCCTTCTTTTTTTTTTTGAGCTGGAGTCTCACTCTGTTGCCCAGACTGGAGTATAGTGGCACGTTCCTGGCCCCCGCAGCCTTGACCTTCTGGGCTCCAGTGATCCTTCTGCCTCAGCCTTCCAAGTAACTGGAACTACAGGCGGGCACTATTGTGCCCAGCTGGTTTTTGATTTATTGTAGAGATGAGGTCTCGTCAAGTTGCCCAGGAGGGTGTCGAACCCACGGGCTCAGGCAATGCACTCATCTCAGCCTCCCAAAGCGTGGGATTACAGGCTGAGTCACTGAGCCCGGCTTAGCCCCTTCTAGTCTTTGACTTGTGGAAGAGAAACATACACATCCAGCCCACTTTCAACACTGGGCCACCTGAGGGGTTTGACTGAGAAATACTCATGAAGTTCATGGTCCAGAGGCACAGGCTCACTAAAATACTGAGCACTCCTGGGACTACTGAATGCTTTCACTCCCCACCACTCCTCACCATCTTATTACCAAAGGCTTATT
>NW_007051473.1:0-801 GCF_000164805.1 Carlito syrichta | reverse complement strand
AAAATAATACTGTTTTATTAAAATTTATATGGCAGTCTAAGTAAAAATGTTCCATGCTCACGTATAGGAAGACAATATCACAAAAAAATTCCAATAAAAATAAATTATTCTTTCAATTCAATACCAATCAAAATCCCCAAAGAATATTTTGGGTGGAACTTAGCAAACCAATTCTAAAATAACTGATTCTATAAACAACTAGAAGACCAAGTGTAGCAAGACAGACATCTCCTTAGGTTAAAAACCTCACACGTGCATGAGGGCAGTTTGCATAAGTCATGCATAGTCCTAGGGAATACCCTTAATGTGTACATTTCTTGATTTTAAAAAGTCAGCATCTGGTAATTTGCTCCTCAGTAGTGTTATTGTTCTTTCATTAATTAGTTATAAACCCACAAATAAAAGGTAAATAAAGGTAAATTTCATAAAATTTCAAACAATATAAAATGGTAAAGTTTCCCTCAATGAGAAAAAAAATTGTATGACTATAAACTTCCCACTCTCTGGATCTTTCCTCCTATTAGAAATGCATTCTCTCCCCTTCAATACACAGGTACTAAAATATTTTGGGATGTGAATTTAGTTGTTCACCATGGACCCAGGGACCCCATTCCCCATCAGCAATTCAATTCCTCTCCTATTCTGCTTAGAAGCAAAAAGCTTACGCATTATGTTCGTTACTCTGTGTGCACCTTATGAAATAACTGGGACTCAAGGGACAGCTGTCACAATAAATGTGAAGAACCATCCTGAGAGAGGATGCCACCTGCAGGAGCCTCAATCACCAGTAGAAATAAGAGA
>NW_007051472.1:0-979 GCF_000164805.1 Carlito syrichta | reverse complement strand
AGTTCTCCAACAGTGAAGTGAGGGAAACGAGCAGGGCTTGGAAAGGGAGGGGAAGGGAAGGAAGCTCTCAAAAAACCTATGGTGTGCTTATTGCTCTGCTGGAAACTGTACATTCTTTTGTTTAATATTCATACCCTCTTAAAGAAATGACTGTTATCCTCATTTTTATAGATTGGGAAATTGAGGCTCAGGGAGGGTAATTAATTTGCCAAAGGCTAGATAGCACACATGTAAAGGAACCAGAAACTGTTACCACACCTGTCTCCAAAGGCCATATGCTTCCTTGATTCTTTTTAAATGTACTGTAAAAATAGCAGTAACAGATTCCACCAAAGGAAGAGCAAAGTTCTTGTAATTGTCAGTTCATTAAGGCTGCTATAACAAAATACCATTGACTGGGTAGCTTATTAAATTCAGAAACTTAGTTCTCACAGCTTTGGAGCCTGGGAAGTAGAAGATCAAGATTCTGGCAGCTTCCTGATTTTTAGAAAACTTCTTGTTGTGACCTCAAACAGTGGAAGGAAGAAGGAAGTTCTCTAGGGTCTCCTTTATAAAGGCTAATCTAATTCTTGAGGGCTCTGCCCTCTTGATCTAATTGCTTCCCAAAGGCCCTAGCTTCGTCTATTACCTTGGGGGTTAGATTTCAACATATAAATTTGGAGGGGGACACAAACATTTAGCCTATGGCATGGAACCATGTGAATCTTGACCAGTGTGGATGTTACTCAGAAGACCCTGATCACCATACTGTTTTCTCTTTTCAATTGGATCTTAAATATAATAATTTTTTAAAGTTTAGTATTCTCAAAACCGATTTTTTTCTGTTTGCACTGTGAAATCCATTTAAATTATACAGAAGTTTTTTTACAAAACAAATGATTTGCTTTGACACAAAGATGAAAATGACTTTCTCTTCATTGACATTAACAGTCTTTTAGTAATAAAATATTTATTATTTGAAGGGAGGGAGAGTAATTCT
>NW_007051471.1:0-786 GCF_000164805.1 Carlito syrichta | reverse complement strand
CTAGAAACACTGCCCCAGATCTTCTAAAGACTTTTCAGATTCTAAGTCTTGCACTTTCCTCTCCATCATCACTAGAAACAAAGATAATGCCCCTTTCACCAACCCCGTCTACACAGCCCACCTTTTGCCCAAGACCCACAGTCTAAACTACATCTGTGGTCCCCTCTTACACCAGGCGCAACAGTTGTCCACATGTATTCATGCAGCGGGACAATAAGAAATCCAGATATATATACTCAGGGCACCATTTACCCATTACTCTAAGTTTTAAAAGTCCTAATTATACTGTACACTTCTCAAGCCACCCATTACTGATGACCAAGTTGGTAGATGGCAAATTTGTCTATATAAAACTATCTAAAATGACAAATAAGAAAAAGCTTGCAGTATAAAGGAAGAGATTTTCTTAAATTTTCTTAGAATTTGCTCAATGTAATATACACCAGTTTATTCTCAACTTTTCCTAATTACTTCTTTTTTTTTTTTTTTTTAATAATTAATCAGTATTTTTATTATAGTTTTGTGGGGTACAGTTAAGGGTTAGGTGTACAATTACGTTTCATTCAGACACCCTGTTGATAAGAGGTGTTTTCCCAGCCCCAGACAGATATTTGCTACTGTTAATCCCCTCCCCCTCCCCCCCATAGTTTCCAAGTACCGTCAGTCATTTTGTTATAGTATTACATTGGATGTTCAAGGTCCATTATATGAGTGAGAACATGTGATATTCTGATCTTTGTTTCTGTGTGAGGTCACTCAGTATTATAGACTCTAGTCCATCCAGGT
>NW_007051470.1:0-713 GCF_000164805.1 Carlito syrichta | reverse complement strand
TTCCATGTGGTGATGAGTAGAATGTGTATTCAGTGGTCTCTAGATGGAGTGTTCTATAGGCATCAATTAAGTCCATTTGGTCCAGAGTCTCATTGAGGTTCCGGATCTCCTTGCTGATTTTTGTCCTGATGATCTGTCTAAGGTTGTGAGTGGTGTATTAAAGTCGCCAGTTATTATGGTGTTTGAGTCAATGTCTTCCTTTAGTTTTCCTAGAAGTTGCTTTATGAATGTTGGTGCGCCTATGTTGGGTGCATATATGTTTAGGATAGATATTTCTTGTTGATGGAGTGAACCTTTTATCATTATGTAGTGGCCCTCTGTATCTTTTTTAATTTTTGATAGCTTAAATGGTATTTTGTCTGAAATTAGGATCGCGACTCCTCCTTTCTTTTGTGTTCCATTCGCCTGAAAATTTGTTTCCCATCCTCTTACTTTGAGTCTGTGTATGTCCTTTCTAGTGATATGGGTCTCTTGAAGGCAGTATATTGTTGCCTGGTGATATTTTATCCATTTTGTCATTCTATGTCTTTTCAGTGGTGCGTTTAGTCCATTCACATTCAGACTAATTATTGAAATGTGAGAGTTCGTCCGTATCATGGAGTTCTTATTGAGTTATTGTTCTTCCACTTGGTTTTTTCTTTTTTTTTTTTCTTTTTTTTTTGTCTTTCTTTTCGTTTTGTGGTTGGTTCGCGTATATTTTATTCTTTTCCCTG
>NW_007051469.1:0-756 GCF_000164805.1 Carlito syrichta | reverse complement strand
GAGTGTGGTGACACACACTCTGTCATTTTGCCCACTCAGAAGGACCATAGCAGGAGGATCACTAGAATCCAGCCAGTAGAGGCTGAGGTGGCCGAGAGTGGGCCCCTGTGCTTTGGTCTCAGCAACAGAGCATGACACCGACAGAGCATGACATGATGATACCAACCACCACCGCCACAACCACAGGCCAGGTTCAGGGTCTCAGCATGGCATCCCGGCTTTTTCAGAAGCTGAGTTGAGTGAATGACCTGAAGCTGCAGGGTCAAGACCAGCTTAGGACACTGGGCAAGTCCTTGTCTCAGCAATCAAATATAAAACAAAAGATTAGCCAGGCTTGGTGGTGCAGGCTAATGGTTCCAACCACGCGGCGGGACATTGTGGGATGATTGGCTGAGCCCGGAAGGTGGAGTCTGTGGTGGCCATGAGCATGCACCTGCACTGAGGCCTGTGCAACAGAGCGGGATTCAGACTTCAAATAATAATAATCACCACCACCACCACCCTTGCCACCCAGCTTGAGGAGTCACCCTCAGAGATCAGAAAGAAAAAGTTACTTTCCCCCCTGTCATTTGTGGGAGGTTTCAAAGGTGGCCACTGGACAAGTCTGTCCCATGACTTTGTCCATGCATCCCAGACGGCCTGCCTCCACCCTCCACACTCGTGCCCCATGGCAGAGACGCGTATGAGCTCACGGAGCAGACAGCCCTGAATTAGGGTGGCTGTTGGACACAGAGAAAAGCGGTCCAGCAATGGCAC
>NW_007051468.1:0-776 GCF_000164805.1 Carlito syrichta | reverse complement strand
CACAGCCACTGGATGCTAGAGTCCAGCATCTTAACTTTAGAAGCAAAGGCATAATGGGCAATCTACTCTTTGTTTTCTGTCCCTGTCCTCTCTTCTACTCCCCTGAATGGCTGCAGACTTGATTTGGTCAGAATATACCTTGTCATGTGTTCCCTTTTCTTCAATTCACTACTATCTTTCCTCTTTTGAACCAAAATTGAGCTGGGTGCTATGAGGCAACTCAGTCCCACTGACTGGTTCAGTTCCTCTGAATAACAACGTGAGGAAGCTTTCCACAGGAGCAAGGAGGATTTGTTAAGGCTACTAAATGTTACAAAGGACGGTTGGAGATGCGCTCCCGGTGCCAACACCAAGACAAAAGGCAAGGAATGAAATCACCATTAACAGCAAGGGATCCTGATGAAAGAGATGCTGAGATGGTAACCCTTCACTCGATCCACATCCTCCGAGCCAAGTCATGGCCCACTGCATAGGACAGTGGGTATGTGACTTCTACCTTTGAGCCTCTCTCTTCCACACCGAAAGGCACATTTCATAAACTCCTTCAATGTACTGTTGGAGAGCACGAATCTGCTAAACTGTGTTTGTTCACTTTTGAATTCAGGTTTAAATTGTTCACTTTTGAGTACATACTTTTACAAAAAGTGAAAAGTGTTGGAAAAACATGGGAGGAGGAAGACAGGTCAGAAAGAAGAAGAGGAAGCATATATCTACGATGTTTTGATATCCCTTAGCTTAGATTCCCCCCATCTCCACAATTGTACAGGGTAGATGGA
>NW_007051467.1:0-754 GCF_000164805.1 Carlito syrichta | reverse complement strand
ACCAGCTGATTTAACGAGCTTGTTAACTGGTTGTCTACACAGCTAGCCAGCTGGTTCAACTAGCTAGTGGGCTGACCAGGTAGCTAGCCAGCTGACTAAAATAGCCATCTGGATGGCTAAACAGTCAGATAGCCAGCTGGATTAACTAGTCAGCCACCCTGCAGGCCAGCCGACTAGCCAGCTGGCTTAACTAGTGGGCCACCTTGATGACCAGCATGATTACCAGCCAGCTTAACTTGCCAGCCACCTAACTAGCCTGCCGGCTAACAAGCTTACTTAACTAGCTGACTTAACTAGATAGTCATCCAGCTAGCCAGCTCATTTGGCAAGCTATCCACCGAGGTAGCCAGCCAGATAGTCAACCATCTAGCCAACTCACTTAACTCACTGAATTAACTAGCTAGACAGCTGGCTAGCCAGCTGACTTTATTACCTAGCTACCTACCTAGCCAATTGGTGAGCCAGCTGACTTAACTACCTGACTTAATTAGTCAGCTGATGCAACTAGTGAGATACCTAACTAGCCATTTAGCTAGCCACTTGATTTAACTAGCAGACTTAACCAGCTAGCCTAGACAACTGACTCAACTAGCTGACAAAAGTAGATAACCAGCTGGCTAGCCAGCTGACTTAACTAGCTTGCTACCTAGCTAGCCAGCTGGCTAGTCAGCAGACAGAACCAGTTGACTTAACCTGCTAGCCACCTGGATAGCCAGCTGACTCAACCAGCTAAATAACTATTTAGCTTGGTTAA
>NW_007051466.1:0-804 GCF_000164805.1 Carlito syrichta | reverse complement strand
TTGAGGTCTTTTTTCATCAGGAAAAACAAAAAAAAGTTGCTGGGGTGAGATCACATGAATAGGGAGGGTGGGGCCAGGAGTCATGCTGTTTTGTGTCCAAAAGTGCTGAATACTTTTCTGTGGTGTGGACAGCTGTGTTTATAAATCACCCATCATAAATGGACAAGTCCATAGAAATAAGCCAAAATAATAATAATAATAATAATAATAATAACTTAAGACAAATGCAGCCTCTCACAACAATGTTAGCTGCTACACTGTGCTGATGGGAAATTCTAGAACACCTCATGGGGAAACCTGTACTACAAGGGGCCCTCCTTTCAAAAATAATTCCATTTTATTGTTTGGTTTTTTTGGTCCCTCCTCATAGTTAGTTCTTGCCATTTTTTGCTTTAAACTGTGAATCATGTCACGTGGTATAGAACATACTTATTCTATTTTATTCCCATCAGACAATGAATTTCTTGGAGCCTTCTAAGAGTTCCCCCAACATTTTGTAGATCTGACATATCTCACTTAGGGATTGGAAATGATACAAGAATTATGGTAACAGGACTTTGTTAATCCTAAATAGTTTATAATGATGAATGTATTGGCTTTATCAGTCAGGATTATGGGTTGCAAGCAACAGAAAACTGTTGCTAGCTTAAGTAGAAAAGGATAATTTTTTTCTAGAAGCCATAAAGTACCATCTAATCATCAAAGAAGATCTGGAGAACCAAGCTTAAAAAATAGCCACTACCTATGCAAATTAGGCAACAAAAAGAAACAGACAAGGTTGTGCTACCAGAATAGTCTATTTGG
>NW_007051465.1:0-1271 GCF_000164805.1 Carlito syrichta | reverse complement strand
TCCTGTGAAAATTAGATGATTTTCAGTAGGAAGGCAGCTGGTGTATGAATGTGTCCGGAGTCGTGGAAAGTCTCGTTTTTGGAGAGAAATGACTCTGAAAACTTTTGTGAAGTAGCAAGGCAGAAGAAAATAGATGAGAACTGAAAGGACTTCAGTGCATGGGAGATTTGAGACAACTCTTAGTCAGAGTGCAGTAGAATCACAAATATGCTAACACAAGAGAACAATTTGCTTTACAAAGAAATAAGACATTTTATATAAAGACTGAGTACTGTGGCAGACTCTGATTTGTGAACAGACAGTGATACTGGTCAGTGATTTATAATTACAGTCTTCTCTTGGCAGTGCTACTTTCAATAGCTCCAGATATCCTTAGCAAAACTCTGCAGTTTCTGGGACCTGTTTTTGAGGAAATAAATCATAAAGTGCTCAAATTTTCAACAAAAATTTTTTGAAAGGAAACAAGAAAGCTCAGTTAGGCAAAATAAATAATATGAGAAAGAGGAGTGAAATATAGAGCTATGAGAAAAGAGAAACAATTTACAATATTTGTAAAAAGTATGATTCTGCATGGAAACAAGGCTTGTTCAACATATAAATGTCATTAAATACATCAACAGATGTCAAAACAAAAGTCGCATTATATCATTAGACACAGAAAAATTTTTTGATAAAATCCAGCACCCCTTCTTGATAAAAACTCTTGAACACCTAGGCATAGGTGGAACATACCTCAAAATAGTAAAAGCCATCTATAAGAAAACCATAGTCAGCATACTCCTAAATAGGCAAAAATTGGAACTATTTCCCCTGAAAACTGGAACAAGACAAGGATGTCCACTCCCATTCCTCCTGTGCAATATAGTTTTGGAAGTTCTGGTTAGAGCAATCAGAAAAAAAGAAGGCGATCAGGGGCATCCAAATAGGAAAAGAGGAAGTCAAGTTATCTCTCTTTGCAGACAACATGATTGAATACCTTGAAAACCCAAGCGAATCTGTCAGAAACCTCCTTGACTGATAAAGGAGTTTGGCAAAGTCTCAGGGTATAAAATAAATGTGCAAAAGACAGTAGTATTTCTTTACACCAATGATAAACAAGCAGAACCCCAAATAAAAAGCACAATCCCATTCACAATAACCACAAAAAAATGAAATATCTTGGCATCTTTCTAACTAGAGACGTGAAAGACCTTTATAATGAAAACCACAAAACACTGTTCAAAGAACTCAAAGATGATACAAACAAGTGGAAAAATATCCCATGCTCATGG
>NW_007051464.1:0-788 GCF_000164805.1 Carlito syrichta | reverse complement strand
AATACTTTGTGTCCCTAGTCATAAAGAGTCTCGTTTTTGGAGAGTGATGACTCTGAAAACTTTTGTGGAGTAGCAAGGCAGAAGAAAGAAAGTAACTGAGAACTGAAAGGACTTTAGTGCATAGGAGATTAAAAAAAAACTCTTAGTAAGAGTGAAGTGGAATCCCAAATATGCTAACACAAGAGAACAATTTGTTTTACAAAGAAAAAAAAGGACATTTTATATAAAGATTGAGTACTGTGACAGATTCTGATTTGTGAACAGACAGTGATACTGGCTTGTGGTTTCTGGCATTGCTAGTTTCAATAGTACTAGCTCCAGATACTCTTAATGAAACTGCAGTTTCTGGACCTGTTTTTGAGGAGGTGAATGGTAAAGTGCTCAAATTTTCAGCAAAACAAATTTAGAAAATAACCAAAAAAGATCAGTTAGCCAAAATAAATAATATGAGAAAGAGAAGTAAAAGATAGAGCTATGAGAAGAGAGACACAATTCACAATATTTGTAGAAAATATGATTCTGCACCCTGGACTATTACAACTATTAAGAATTCAATTACTGTCAAAGACTTTCTTTATAGTATTATAATGTTTCAAGGTTTGCTTATGAATGAGTAATGGGAAACTGTCAAGAGAGTGGGGATGGGATTGGTAGTTGAGGAAAAGTGCTAGGGGAGGTAGGGGCGTACCTATTCAACAAGGGTACCTGCATACACAATGTTTGTATACCTAACTCTGAATTGAACCCACATCTTTATAATTAAAAAAAAAGAATTCCCACCAACAGTG
>NW_007051463.1:0-866 GCF_000164805.1 Carlito syrichta | reverse complement strand
TAGGGTGTGCCTATAGTTCCAGCTACTTGGAAACCTGAGGTGGAAGGATCGCCGGAGCCCAGCAGGTGGAGGCTGCGGTGGCAGGGAGTGGCCACTGCACTCCAGTCTGGGTGAGAGAGTGAGACTCCAACTCAAATAATAATAATAATAATAATAATAATAATAACAATAATAATAATAATTTAGCACAATATCTGTCAAATGCACTCAGTTCACTCACTGGGATTGCATTTTTCATAGATGCTAAGTAAGGTTCTAAAATCAGTCATCATATAAAAAGAAAATCACATAGAGTCAATGTTGTGCATGAATATAAATTAAATTTTTTGTAGAATATCATCTTCATAACTTTGTATGTACCATATTGTCTCTGAATAATTCTAACAGAAAATTTTTTCTTCAAGATAATAGCAGAGACACTTTCTTCAGGTAATTCCAGATAAGCTAGTTGTATGTCTTATAGGTCATGTGATATTAAATTATTTTTGTCTGGTATAGAATTTAATTCAAATCAATTAAATACTTATATAATGTAACTCTCTCTGTAGCTGTCAAGGAAGCATCTTTCCTTGCTTTTCCTAGTTTCTTGTGGCTCCCAGCAGCCTTTGAGGTTCTTAGGTTTACAGCTGCTTCAGTCTCTGACTCCAACTCCACAAGGCCTATTTCTCTGTCTGTCTGTTTCTGTCCTCTACTCTTCTTATAGACACTAGTTATTGGCATTGAGATCCACTTTAATCCAGTATGATCTATTCTCGATCCTTGGCTAATGACATTTGCAAAGATCTTGTTTCAAAATATAGTGACATTCTAAACTTCTAGATGTGCATGAATATTGGGGAATACTACTCAACTATATTATCACATTT
>NW_007051462.1:0-737 GCF_000164805.1 Carlito syrichta | reverse complement strand
TTTTTTAATTTTGATAGCTTAAGTGGTATTTGTCTGAAATTAGGATCGCGACTCCTCCTTTCTTTTGTGTTCCATTCGCCTGAAAATTTGTTTCCCCATCCTCTTACTTTGAGTCTGTGTATGTCCTTTCTAGTGAGATGGGTCTCTTGAAGGCAGTATATTGTTGCCCGGTGATATTTTATCCATTTTGTCATTCTATGTCTTTTCAGTGGTGCGTTTAGTCCATTCACATTCAGACTAATTATTGAAATGTGAGAGTTCGTCCCTATCATGGAGTTCTTATTGAGTTATTGTTCTTCCACTTGGTTTTTTCTTTTTTCTTTTTTTCTTTTTTTTTTTTTTTTTGTCTTTCTTTTGCTTTTGGGGTTGGTTCGTGTATATTTTATTCTTTTCCCTGTACTCTTGTGAAGAACGTTGTTCTTTTTTCCTTTTCTTCTGTGTTTAGTACTTTCTTAAGTGTTTCATGTAGAGATGGTTTTGTGGCTGCATAAGTTCTTAGGGATTGGATATCTGGGAAAGATTTTAATTCTCCCTCACTGATGAAGCTTAGCTTGGCTGGGTAGGTTATTCTTGGTTGAAATTGTTTATCCTTTAGGACTTTGAAGATAGGGCTCCAAGCTCTCCTAGCCTTCAGGGTTTCTGCAGATAAATCTGCTGCTATTCTGTTTGGTCTTCCATGGTGGGTGATCTGGCCTTTTTCTCTTGCTGCCTTTAGGATTTTTTCTTTTGTGCCTACT
>NW_007051461.1:0-469 GCF_000164805.1 Carlito syrichta | reverse complement strand
AACAGAAACCCAAATAAAAAACACAGTTCCATTCACAATAGCCACAAAAAAAAAGAAATACCTTGGCATCTTCCTAACAAGAGATGTGAAAGACCTTTACAATGAAAATTACAAATCACTGCTCAAAGAAATCAAAGCTGACATGAACAAGTGGAAAAATATCCCATGCTCATGGATCAGAAGAATCAACATTGTGAAGATGTCCATCTTACCTAAGGCAATCTACAAATTCAATGCAATATCCATTAAATTACCAACAACATTCTTCTCATACCTAGAAAAAACAACACAGGAATTCATATGGAAACACAAACGTCCAAGAATAGCCAAAACAATCCTCAGCAAAAAAAAACAAGGCAGGTGGTATCATAATACCAGATTTCAAACTTTACTATAAAGCTACAATCATCAAAACAGCTTGGTATTGGTACAGGAACAGGCATATAGATCAATGGAACAGAATTGAGAT
>NW_007051460.1:0-859 GCF_000164805.1 Carlito syrichta | reverse complement strand
TCACTTGAGGAAAACATATAAAAAATTTTGTTCATTTATTTTTAATACATTTTTGTTTTACGGTTATAAATTGATGTAGTACAGGGTTAAAATATTTACATATATATTGTATAGTGGTAAAGTCTGGGCTTTTTAGTGTAAACATTGCCCAAGAAATGTACATTGTACTCATTAGGCAATTTCTCAAGTCACCTCCCTCTACTTTATCTTTCCAGATCTCCATTGTTATCATTCTATTCTTTATGTTCATGTATATACAATATTTAATTCCTACTATAAGTAAGAAAATTCATCATAGATTTTCCATTTTTTAGTAATTGCACTCAACGGTGTTCACTTCCATCTAAGTTGCTGAAAAGGCAAAATTTTATTCTTTTTTTTTTTTTTTGAGTTGGATTCTCACTCTGACACCCAGACGGGAGTGCAGTGGCCACTGTAGCCTCGACCTGCTGGGCTCAGGAGATCCCTCTGCCTTAGCCTTCCAAGTAGTTGGAACTACAGGCACATGCTACCATGCCTGGCTAGTTTTTGATTTATTGTAGAGATGAGGTCTCACCAAGTTGCCCAGGTGGGTCTCAAACCTGCAGCCTCAGGCAATCCACTCACCTCTGCCTCCCAAAGCACTAGGATGACAGGCTGAGCCACCAAGCCTGGTCTTATTCTTTTTTTATGGCAAAGTAGTAGTCTGTGGTATATATATATGTGTGTGTGATGTTGGCTGCGAGTTTTTCATAAATGACTCATTAGGAATGTTTCCTCAATTCCCAGGGGTTTGAGGGATTTTCTTTTTTCAAAAAGGGATGTAAGATTCTATCAAATATGTTTTATATTTCTGTCTGAGATAATCAAGTATTGCTTT
>NW_007051459.1:0-1440 GCF_000164805.1 Carlito syrichta | reverse complement strand
GAGCCCAATTCTGTGACTTTTTATGTATTTGGCCTTGGGCAAGTTAGTTAACATCTTTCCATTTTACTGTCATTGTCTATTAAAAATGGAATAATAATAATGTCTACCTTAAAGAGTGGTTAGAATATTTAAATAAGGTAATATGTAAAGTATACTTAGTACAGTATCTGACATCATTAGATATCAGTTAACATTAGTATCTGATAGTTTCCATCTTCTCATCCAGTTACTGCAGCAATTTTGTAACTTGCTTCACTGACTCAGAATTGTCTCCACTCAGGATCATTCCTATTGCATATAAAGCCACTGATTTAAAGGTAAAATTGCCTCAGGGTCTGAATTAGTTCATGAAGAGAACAGATGGCATCAATCTTAAAAAAATGATTGAAGAAAGTTGGGGCACAATATAAGAAAAGAACAAGAGACAGTGAGGCAGATTAGGGTTGATAACATCAGGAAGTTGTTACCATCCTTAGAGTTGAAATCCAAGAAGAGTAGAAATGGCTACTGCAATGATGTGGGCAATGATTGTAGGTGAAGGTAGCCTGACAGACACTAGGGCCTTAGATAGTAGGACATAGCCTTTCATTCACACAAAGGAGAAGCCACGGTCATCAGTATTTCAACTCCCCTCCTTTTCCATTCACTGAACTCCAGTCACTTCCTCTTACTGGTGAAATCATCCAGAAAACAGAGGACTGGGAAACTTCATGAAAGGAAATTTACAGAGGTCAGTCTATGAGACACAGAACTGAAGAGAAAAGTAGATGGATCTGAAGGCCTAATGGATAATACCCAACATGCCTCTGTAAAAAACAAAACAAAAAAACAACGCTTTTAATAGCTTTCCATTATTCCAAGAATATAGACTCGACTTGTTTCAAACCCTTTGATGTATCTTTCTTATTCTACTCTGTTTCATTGCTTGATTTTCCTGTGACTGGCATTCTAAAACCCATTCACATTAAATTTGATTACATCTTTGAATTTATCATACTATCTGTATGTTGCCTTGACTTTGTACATGTGGTTCCCTTTCTTTATAGAATCCTGTCCACCGTTCCACTTTTTTTATCTGGTAAATTCCTAGGCTTTCTGCATATCTCAGCTTCCTTTGAGAAACTTTTACATGTTCCCAAAGCACTTTGTAGTTGTGGCAATATATAAAAATTTCCTGCTTACCCTCTTTGGGAATTGTTTCCCAAGTTACTGCTGCATTGCCTCATATTAAGTTTGATTATTATTGAATGAAATTAGTAAGTTAAAGAGGATTTTTCAGAGGAGCTAATACAGCCAAATCTATAAAAGTTTTTCAAAATGTCTGGAGAAACATAGAACAATTTCTCCATAATACTTGTTTCTTCTTGATTTATTTCCATGTGTCGCTGATGAATTGTTACTGTGCAATCTAGAGATCAAATTTTCCAAAAATCAATTTTG
>NW_007051458.1:0-1251 GCF_000164805.1 Carlito syrichta | reverse complement strand
CCTCAGCCTCCCAAAGCACAGGGGATTACAGGCTGAGCCACCGAGCCCGGCTGGGCTTGTATTTTCAAGACCACCCCTGCACTGGGGAGTGAGAAGGGGCAAGGTTAAGTTAAACCACCACAATTGTTTGCGGTGTTTCAGTCGTTTTCTTCCTGGTTAAGCTTTTGCTTGGTTGCCTTAAACCTTTGGGCATCTTCCAGGGTTTCAACAAGGTTTGATTTTGAGAGTTTCTGCCAGTTTTTCTTCATGTATCTGGGGAGGGACAGCTTCCCACAGTTCTCTAGTCTGCCGTTTTGCTGACATCACTTTCCTCTGTCCAGCTTTCTTTTGATTAGAATGGTTTATCTTTTTCTGTTCTGTGATATTATACAATTTATTCCTTTATATTTTACGTGGTTTTCTAGTGAACATCATATAGTTGAGTCGTGCTTTTTGTTTTTATTTTATTTATTTATTTATTTATTTATTTTCCTTGAGTTGGAGTCTCACTCTGTCGCCCAGACTGGAGCGTAGTGGCCGCTCCCGGCCACTGCAGCCTCGACCTGCTGGGCTCCGGCAATCCTCCCGCCTCCGCCTTCCAAGTAGCTGGAACTACAGGCACGCGCTACCACACCCGGCTAATTTTTTGATTTATTGTAGGGATGAGGTCTCACCAAGTTGCCCAGGCAGGTCTCAAACCCACGGGCTTAGGCAATTCACTCACATCAGCCTCCCAAGGCGCGGGATTACAAGCTGAACCACTGAGCCTGACTGGGTCGTGCTTTTTAATCCAGTCTGACATTTTCTGTTTTTGAATGGGTGGTTAGACTATGTGGTGGGCACATTAATGGCTCCCTAAAGATGTCCGTGTTCTAATTCCCAGAACCTGTAAATATGTTACTTTAAATGGCCTAAGGAAATAAGTTTTCAGATAGAATAACAGTTAATTATCATTTGACCTTTAAATAGGAGAAGTCTTAATTATCCACCTGGGCCCCGTCGAATTTATTACATGAGCCCTCAAGTCTGAAAACTTTTCTTAGCTGAAGTCAGAGACATTTGAAGATACAAAAGGCAGAAGTTAAAATGTGAAAAGGTCTCTGACTTTTGCTGGTCTGAACATGGAGGAAGGGACCGTGAACTGAGACATGAAGGCAGTCTCTAGAAACTTGAAAAGGCCTCAGCTGACAGCAAGTAAACGGAGACCTCAGTCCTACGGCTGCAAGGACCTGAATGCTACCAACACTGCAAATGAACAAGAAAGGAGGTTCT
>NW_007051457.1:0-1057 GCF_000164805.1 Carlito syrichta | reverse complement strand
AAGATGCTGTCCAAAGAGATCCTGGTTGTTACTAATGTTTACTACCCCCAGGAGTCAGTCTCCCAGAACACTTCTAATCACAGTGCAAAAAAAGAAGGTGCCATGAGTCACTTGGAGAGAAAAGTGAGTCCCAGGGCAGCCACCACTGTGCTTGGGTAGGGTGTTGCTTAGAGTTGCTGGAAGTGCTTTATTCACCACCTTGAAAGGAAGAAACTCTTTCTTTAAAGGATTGGGGACTTCAATGATGGGAAGAAAATCCTCTGCTATGAGGTTTAACCAGAATCAAATAAGATTTAGTTCTGGATCTACTTTTAGAGATGGATCTAAACTTAGAGACATGACGCTATCCATCTAAGAATTTATTTTTTTTTTGAGTTAGAGTCTTTTCCTGTAGCCCAGGCTGCAGTGCAGTGTCACTGTCATGGTGACCCCAGTCAACCTACTGGGCTATGGTCATCCTGCTGCCTCATCCTTCAAAGTACCCGGAACTACAGGTGTGCAGTATCAACCTTGGGTAAATTTTTTATTTTATTGTAGAGACCAGGTCTCACCAATTTGCCCGGGAGGGTACCAAACCTGCAGCGTGAGGCAATCCAGTCACCTCGGCCTCCCAAATTGCTGGGATTACAGGATGAGCCACTGAGTTCGGTCTTAGCTGGGAATTAAAAAAATAACACATCAAGGGGATATTAATTGTCATTAAATAAGTGAATAATCAGTAAGATGCTAAGTTTTAAAAAATATCACAATTGTCTCTAAAATTCAAATACTATTAGGATGGATCATATTTGATTGTATATATTATTTTCCCAGAGGTTCTTTAGTAGCTAAAAAAAAGAAAACAGAAGGGATGGGAAGTTTGCAGGACTGATACTACAATATGCATTTTGAAGAAGTCTTCTTAAAGCAGTGAACTGACCCCAAATTGTAAGGAAAGCATGCACTCTGCCTGCCACATGCAAGTCTTGGAAATAGTACTAGTAATCTACACTCACACCTTCGTAACTTTTGTAAATTTCGTGTATTATCTTAATTAATGTTTTTGCTTTATTGCATA
>NW_007051456.1:0-967 GCF_000164805.1 Carlito syrichta | reverse complement strand
TCAGTCAATAAAAAAAGAAACTAATCGAAAAACTTGAGAAAACTGAATTTGAAAGGAAGACACAGAGCTGTGCTGACTCACAATTGAGCAGTATTAAAACCATAGAGACAGCTGTTGGTCAGTGATAAAACTCAGTGGAAGCTGACATCAGGAGCAAAGAAACAGAAAACAAACTACATTATGTAACAGTAATAAAACATAATTCTGAAAACATAGCATTGGTAGAAATCATTGGATAAAATCTATCATGCTCTAAATAGAAAGAAATAGTCATTTCCCTGTTTGCTAACCATGGAAGACATGTCTGTCTAGGCAGTAGATTTAAAAAACACACAATTATTTGCTAATGTTCACACGAGCTTCCTCAAAATGAACTATTCAGTGTGAAATTTCATGATGGGGACTTTGGAAAGTGGCATGGCATAGCAACACAAGGCCTTACTAAAGTTAACCTTACACTTAATTAGCAAAATACAATAAATTCTTAAGTTCATTTACAGTGAAAATAATCTGAAAAGAAGGGATATAACCGAAGACACATTTGATGACGTAAATGCCCCAATTGATGTGTGCCTTGTGTTTTCCATATTTTGAAAGTGCTTTAAAAAGTCTAGTAGCATGCCCATACCATACAATTCTTTCATCTAAATTATTAAAACTTTAGCTTCTAGTCTATTTACGAGATTGTGCAATAATCACCACAATCTAATTTTAATTTTTTTTTTTTTTTGAATTGGAGTCTCACTCTGTCGCCCAGACTGGAGTGCAGTGGCCGCTCCCGGCCACCGCAGCCTCGATCTGCTGGGCTCCAGCGATCCTTCGGCCTCAGTCTTCCGAGTAGCCGGAATTACAGGTGCGCGCTACCAAGCCTGGCTAATGTTTTGATTTTATTGTAGAGATGAGGTCTCGCCTGCCCAGGTGGGTCTCGAACCAGCGGGCTCAGGCAAACCACTCACCGCAGACTCCC
>NW_007051455.1:0-1079 GCF_000164805.1 Carlito syrichta | reverse complement strand
GATGTGGTGGGAATTTTGCATGTTTCAAGTCCTTGATGGGGGCATAATGGACCTCACTTCACAGATGAGAGAACCAGTGTGGGCACCCTCCCAGCTGCTGACTGTGTCTGTTCCAACTAGGAAGGTGACTACAGGATGGGCTCAGGGTCTCACTGAATTCACTGTGATATGGACCTGAGCAAAACTCCACATATCACTTGAACTCCATAAGCCCGCATTCTGATAGGGGCCAGAGTGACCTTTTGAGTTTCCTGGGGGTGATGTCGGTTCAAAGCCAGTGTCTGGTAGTCCATCAAAGGTCTGATCATTCTTTTCTTCAATGCATAGTCACCCCGGTAAAAGGTCATGGATTCCTATGGGGAAGGCTAGGAGAAAGGTTAATAGGACACATTTTCATTAGAGTCCTAGAATCCTTCCTCTAGGGGACCTGGCCTCCTCTTTATTGAAGAGATTCTGGGTCTGTAAACTGGCTCACATCTGAGAATTTATTGAGGCTCCATGACTTTGTTCTCATGACCCAAGTTAGTCTTTTGTTCACTTTACTAGAACTTTTCTGCATGTACAGATCAAACAAAGGTTGAGTAGGCTGCCTATTTCACTGAAGGAACACAATGATTTATGCCATAGGTCTGCAGGAGTCAGACTACTCTGACTGCTGGTCTGACTCTGCTGTCCATTAAGGTAACCACACCCACAAAGCCTTTGGCAATTAATTAAGTGACAGCCTTTGGCCCCTGCCAACTGAGGCTCTAATCACTGCCACTGCATTTAGGTTTTCCATATGATTGGCTGAGGTTCCCACTACAGAGAAGAGCAATCACAAAGCTTTTCAAAGATGTTAGAGCTCTCCTCAAAAACTTATTTCTCAAAATATTGGTGAAGTGTTTATCTTCTAGATTCTCTCAGTGAAGGTGAATAAGTCTTAAATGACAGATTCACCCTAGCATTCTAGTCTTCCTAATAATTTGAATTATTTTTTTCTACATTAAACTAAGAATAATTGATATTTCCAATTTACTCACTGTGGACCATCTTTTGAACCATGTTTCAGTCAATCAACTAAAATGTCAGTGCCCTTC
>NW_007051454.1:0-715 GCF_000164805.1 Carlito syrichta | reverse complement strand
TAATTCATTATGCAAAAGGTAAAAGTGAGTGTCTTTGCTTTTTGTACTTTGTCTTTCATCTTTCCCTTGCGGTACTTTGTCTATAGCGCCTATATAAATTTCTATCTCCCTATACTTTTTAGGTTAAGGTAAATGTTTTGGTTTACAAGACTTAGTATAATTTTAGTTAGTTCAGATTGGGCTAGGGTTAAGTTCAAAGTGGTCATTTGTGAAATCTTCCGGGTGTAAGCCGGGTGCTTTGTGGTTTAAGCTACACTTTGTCTATTCCAAGCGCACTTTCCAGTATGCTTACCTTGTTACGACTTATCTCATCTCATGCGCTGTGATTTGTTTTATGTAGACTATTGTGGAGTTGCATTTGAGGAGGGTGACGGGCGGTGTGTGCGTGCTTCATGGCCTTTATTTCAATCAAGCTCTCTATTCTTGGTTTACTACTAAATCCTCCTTTAATTCTTGTTTTCATAAGAATATTCGTAATACTCTAAAGTAGAGTAATATTCGTAATACTCTAAAGTAGAGAATGTAGCCCATTGCTTTCCACCTCATAGGTTACACCTTGACCTAACGTTTTTATGCTTATACTTGTGCTTACTTTAAAGCCTTTTTAGGGTTTGCTGAAGATGGCGGTATATAGACTGAATTAGCAAGAGGTGGTAAGGTTGATCAGGGTTTATTGGTTATAGAACAGGTTCCTCTAGAGGGATGTGAAGCACCG
>NW_007051453.1:0-492 GCF_000164805.1 Carlito syrichta | reverse complement strand
GCAGTAGCGCACACCTGTAGTTCCAGCTACTCGGAAAGCTGAGGCGGAAGGATCGCCAGAGCCCAGCAGGTCAAGGCCGCGGTGGCTGGGAGAGGCCACCGCACTCCAGTTTGGGGGACAGAGGGAGACTCCAACTCAAAAAAAAAAAAAAAAAAAAAAAAAAAAAAAAAAAGACTTCATGACTACTTGACTTTTTCAATAATTTTTTCTTTTTTTGAGTCAGGGTCTCACTCTGTTTCTCAGGCTGGAGTGCAGTGGTACAATCATGGCTCACTGCAGGTTCGACCTTCTGGGCTAAAGAGATTTTCCAGACTCAGCCTCCCAAGTAGCTGGGACTACAGGTGCTCATCATCTTGACTGGCTAATTTTCTTGACATTTTTGTAGACATGAATTTTCACTATGTTGCCTAGGCTGACTTTGAACTTCTGGGCTCAAGCAATCCTCTTGGCTCAGTTTCCCAAAATGCTGGGATTACAGATGTGAGCCACTGG
>NW_007051452.1:0-3174 GCF_000164805.1 Carlito syrichta | reverse complement strand
AGACACTTGGGATCGTACCAAACGAAATAACTTCTGCAAAATACAAGACACCATCAAAATAGCAAGCAGACAGCCCCCGAATGGGACAGACTATTCTCCAGCTATGTATCTGACAACGTGATAACATCTGTGAGCTACAAGAAAATCAAACACTCAGAAAAAGAGACAAACAATCCCGTTAAAAAGTGGCAAAAATGCCGGACTCGGTGGCTCAGCCTGTAATCCCGCTCCTTTGGGAGGCTGAGGTGAGGGGATTGCCTGAGCCCGCGGGTTCGAGACCCGCCTGGGCAGCGAGACCTCATCTCTACAATAAATTTAAAAAATCAACCGGGCGTCGTACCGCATGCCTGTAATTCCGGCTACTTGGAAGGCTGAGGCGGAAGGATCACCGGAGCCCAGCAGGCGAGGCTGCGGTGGCCGGGAGCGGCCACTGCACTCCAGTCTGGGCGACCGAGTGAGACTCCAACTCAAAAAAAAAAAAAAAAAAAAGTGGCAAAAACACATGATTGGACACTTCTCATAGAAGAGATGTGGGAAGCCAGGAGACACATGAAAACGTGCTCAGCCTCACTCATCATCAAAGAAATGCAAAGGAAAACCACATTGAACTACCACTTAACCCCTGTAAGAACGGCCTTCATTAATAACACAAACAATATCAGATGCTGGAAAAGATTTGGGGGAAAAAATGCTTCTGCACTGCATGTGGACTAAAAAGTAGAGCAACATCTTTGGAAATCAGTGTGGCGGTTTCTAAAGGGACAAGAAATTGACCTACCATGTGACGTTGTAATTCCCCTGTAGGGAATAAACCTGGAGGAACTCAGATGTTTTACAAAAAGATATCTGCACACGCATGTTTATGCGGCTCTAGTCACATTTGAAAAAAACCTGATACCAACCATGTTGCACTTCAAAGCTGGAATGGATAAAATGAGTGTGGAACATACACGAAATGGAATGTTATGCATCCCTGACAAGTGACAGGTATAAGGATTTTGCAGAAAGCTTGATGGATATGAATTAGGTCATTCTCCGTGAATTATCACGGAAACAAATAATAGAGTTCCATATGTTCTCCCTCATGAGCTGCACTTGATCGGTTAGAGTGCTAGAAGAAAGTGATTGGCAGTAGTAGAAAACTGTTTTGGGGTAGGGGTGGGATTGGCTGTGGAGTTATATTGTTAAGGGAGGGAGGGGCATATCTCACCATCCAGGGACCATGCATAATCAATGTTTGAATATGTAACTGAATTGTACCCCATATTGTGCAAAATTAAAATAAAATACATACATAAATAAAAGCTTTAAAACGTGCAACTGACTTTATTTGTTTTTTTCTATTTTTTTTTAGCTTTTTTCATCTAAAGATAGTTGCAGTCCAGGGTTGGGGATAGAAATGTTCCTTTGAAGGGATTGATTTCTACGAAGGGCGCACGACTCCCATTATAACTTCCTTTCCTATTCATATGTTAGAATTCATTGTATATTTGGTTTCAACTTTGACACTACTACATTTCTCACATAAATGCTGAATGTTTTATTCTGCACAAATTGAAACGTGTTGAGATTCCAGACGTGTATCATCCTCAGTCAACTTCACATTGAGGATCAGAGTACCTATGTGGCTATTCAGAAGACAGAATGCATAATAAATCTTAACAATTTCAGAAGATAAACTGTATAATAATTTAACATATCTGTTTCCTTTCTTAAAACTTTTGTATATATTCTTGGTCATGCTGTATTTTCTGCTGGTGAATTTTAATTTAAACTTACAGATATGCAATCCCTACTCCAAAGGTTCCCCTGCCTATTTGAAGGAAATGTAAAATGATATTTCCCTTGTATTTTAAACCAATTTCTATTTTTCAAAGTGTATTTCCACTGAATCCGCGAGGATCTTCTCGATCTAAGACATAATGGTGTACTCTGCAACAATGTCTCAGATTAATGTGATACTTTTTACCGACAAGCCTTGAAAATCATGCACACAAACAAAAAGAGACCACTGGGAGCCCTATGTTTAGAAACCAAAATAACATGGAGATTTAGAAAGAAGAATTTGGGCTCCTCACTCATATAAAAATTTAGATAATCGAAAATTCTAGAAAACTGACTTTGATGTTAGTGAAGCGATGTTCAAATCCTGAGAGACAACGGGCTCAACGGCTGGAAAATAATATGAAAAACATGCAGAAGTGTCTAAACAAGAGAAAGTGATTAAATATTATTAGGTTGTGCTATGACCAAATTCCAACAAGTCTCTGTGACCATAGTAATGAAAGACTACATCGTGGGGAACCCCCTCAGGGACCTCCCACTGTGGGAGCTTTTCTGTCCTCTCAATAACTTCTGCGTGAAAACAAAAAAGACAACATTGCCCACTGGATCCTTGAACGGCCACTTACCCCTGAAGACGTTTTCGGATAGGTGTGAACACCTTGCTTCCTTCAATTCTTGGGAATGAAAATACACGATGTCTTCCGCTCTTGTCAGAGCACTGTACATAAATCCTTGATACTGAAGGCTTGCTCAGTCGTCAAGGTCCCGCCCATTATGATGTCACAGTTCTGAGGCTGATGTCATGAATGGCAAGCTGACATGCGTGGTTTCCTGACTTTGCTCACATCTTTTAATTGAAAATTTAGCCGTTTAGGCCAACGAGTGAAACAGGGACAAAGCCAATAAGTTAACATCATTCGTCTCAGACCTGGAAATGACAATAGTGAATTCATATGAAATTTAAAACAATCATGAAGAGCCGAAAGAATCCTTATCAAAAGGTACAAAGCAGGAACTATCACTTTCCGCATTTGAAACTTTAGGATAAGTTTACAATAATCCAAACAGCCTGCTATTGGTACTAGAAAAGGTCCATAGGCTGATGGGTCAGGACAGAGAGCGAAATCCTCAAATTCTCACCCAACTCATCTTTGAAGGAACCTCCGGGACCCAATGGGGAATGGAGAACCTATTCAGTACATGTTGCTGGGAAAAGTCTGACTACATGAACAAGATTCAAACAGGACCCCTCACTATCACCATACACATTAACTCTCAATGGATCAAAGACCTAAACGTAAAACACCAAATTGTAATCATCACAGAAACACAGGAGACTCCTTTATGAAAACTGGAACCGGCAGCTACTCTCTTCAGACCCTCAATACC
>NW_007051451.1:0-573 GCF_000164805.1 Carlito syrichta | reverse complement strand
GAGGTGATTGGATTGCTTGAGCCCGGGGGTTCGAGACCCGCCCGGGCAACTTGGCGAGACCTCATCTCTACAATAAATCAAAATGAGCTGGGTGTGGTAGCGCGCGCGTCTGTAGTTCCAGCTACTTGGAAGGCTGAGGCGGAAGGATCGCTGGAGCCCAGCAGGTCGAGGCTGTGGTGGCCGGGAGCGGCCACTGCACTCCAGTCTGGGTGACAGAGTGAGACTCCAACTCAAAAAAAAAAATGAACAACTGGGCACGGTGGCTCATGCCTGTAATCCTGGCACTTTGGGAGGTGGAGGCGAGAGGATTGCCTGAGTCCAGGAGTTCGATACCAGCCTGGGCAACATGCTGAGACCTTGACTCTACAATAAATAAAAAACTTAGCCAGGCATGGTGGCATGTACCTGTGGTTCCAGTTAGTTGGAAGGCTGAGGTACAAGGGTCACCTGAGCCCAGCAGGTCAAGGCTGCTGTGAGCTGTGATTGTACCACTGCACCCCAGGACAGGCGACAGAGTGAGACCCCCAACTTAAAATTATAAAAAAAAAAGGATTACGCAAGACTGCATAATTG
>NW_007051450.1:0-1056 GCF_000164805.1 Carlito syrichta | reverse complement strand
CAAATGACAAACTGATTTCCAGCCCCATGAGGAGCTTGACCTCTTCGTTTCTTTCTGTCCATTGCTTGTTCATCTTCTATTTTTTTTTTTTTTTGACTTACAGTCTCACTCTGTGGACCACACTGGAGTGCAGTGGCCTCTCCCAGACACTGCAGTGTCGACCTGCTCAGCTCCATTGATCCGTCCAACTCAGCCTTCCGAGGAGCTGGAATTACAGACATCTGCTACAATGCCTGGCTGATTTTTTAATTTATTGTAGAGATGAGGTCTCGCCAAGTTGCCCAGGTGGGTCTCGAACCTGCAGGCTCAGGCAATCCACTCACCTCAGCCTCCTAAAGGAGCTTTACAGGTTGAGCCACCGAGTCTGGCTGTTTTTTGTTTTTGTTCTTTTTGTTTTGTTTTGTTTTGTTTTTGTTTTGAGATGGAGTCTCACTCTGTCGCCCAGACTGGAGTGCAGTGGCCACTTTCGGCCACTGCAGCCTCGACCTGCTGGGCTCTGGTGATCCTTCCCTCAGCATTCCAAGTATCTGGAACTACCACACCTGGCTAATATTTTGATTTATTGTAGAGATGAGGTCTTGCCCATGGCTCTTTTCTAATGTTATATTTGTGTGCGATCTACAAACTCCAATTTTGCATCACCTTGGAGATTTGTTGTCAGAAGATACATCCTTCTGTAACAGCCTCTTGCATCCCTTTCTGGTCATGGCCCTTCCTCGGAAAATGCTTAATGACTCCTTGGTGACTGACTGTCAGTCTGGTATGGCTCCAGGTCCCTCCTTTCGTGGGCACTACTCTCAAGAGCAGCCTTCACTGGATCAGGCTTAGTTCCTAGATCTCACACCCTCTTCTGTGTCCTGGTGTCAAAGAGTTCAATGGAGCACATGCTGGCACAAGAACAAAGGATACAACATATTCAAGTTCAAGTGTCTCTATTATTACCCTATACTATTCTGCAATAGAACTTCAGTAGACGTTTGAACTCCTATGTAGGTTAATTAATCAGGACAGAGGCTCGAATCACTTTACAATGGGGTCTTCAACCCACTGTGGTTG
>NW_007051449.1:0-705 GCF_000164805.1 Carlito syrichta | reverse complement strand
CGAGGTTTTTGCAAAGATGTGTTGGCTGGAATTCGATGATTCATCTCTGTCTGATCCATTGGCCTATGGACCTATTCTTGTACCAATACAGGCTGTGTTGATTACTGTAAACATATAGTAAAGTTTGAAGTCTAGAACAGTGATAACTGCTGCTTCGCTTCTTTGATAAGATTCTTTTGGCTATTCTTGATTGTTTATGGTTTCATATGAATGTTTTTTTGAGGTGGAGTCTCACTCTTTCCTCCTGACTGGAGTGCATTGGCTGCTCCCTTCCAGTGCAACCTCGACCTGCTGGGCTTCGGTGATCCTTCCTACTCAGCATTCCAATTAGCCTGAATGACAGGCATGCGCCACCACGCACGGCCGATTTTTTGATTTATTGTAGAGATGAGGTCTCGCTGCCCAGGCGGGTTTCGAACCCGCAGGCTCAGGCAATCCATTCAAGTCAGCCTCCCAAAGGCGCGGGATTACAGGCTGTGGCAACGAGGCCAGCTCATATGAATCCTTTATTGCAATTTCCAGGTCTGAGAAGAATGATGTTAACTTAATTGTTATTTCATTGAATCTGTAGATTGACCAAATGTCTAATTTTTTACATTAAAGAGGTAAGCAAACTCGGGGAAACAAGCATGTCAAATTGTCATTAATGACATCCGCCTCAGAACTTCGACATGATAATCAGAGGTACCATGACTACTGAGCAAT
>NW_007051448.1:0-1173 GCF_000164805.1 Carlito syrichta | reverse complement strand
TATATTTGTCCTTTTATAGACGCATGATATTCCATTGTGTATATATACCACATTTTCTTTATCCAGTCCAGCTTCAATGGGCAATGTTGTTGGTTCCATATTTTTGCTATTGTGAATAGAGCTGCAAACAAACATACGTGTGCAGATATATCTTTTTGGTAGAATGATTTGAGTTCCTCTGGCTATATTCCCATTAGGGGAATTGCTGGGTCATATGGAAGATCAATTTCTAGTTCTTTTAAAAATGGCCACTTTGTCTTCCTAAGAGTTTACATAGTTTGCATTTCCACTAGCAGTGTAGAAGCCTTTCTTTTTTTCCACATCCTTGCCAACATCTGTTGTTATTTGTATTTTAATGATGGCCATTCTTTTTTTTTTTTTTTTGAGTTGGAGTCTCACTCTGTCACTCAGACTGGAGTGCAGTGGCCTCTCTCGGCCACTGCAGCCTCGACCTGCTGGGCTCCGGTGATTCTTCTACTTCAGCCTTTCAAGTAGCTGGAACTACAAGCGCGTGCTACCACACCCGGCTAATTTTTGATTTATTGTAGAGATGAGGTCTCGCCAAGTTGCCCAGGCGGGTCGAACCCACGGGCTCCGGCAATCCACTCACCTCAGCCTCCCAAAGTGCTGGGATTATAGGCTGAGCCACTGAGCCCGGCCATGATGGCCATTCTTACTGGGCTTAGGTGGTATTTCAGTGTGGTTTTTGATTTGCATTTTTTTGATGATGCCTGAGGCTGAGCACTTTTTCAAGTGTCTGTTGGCTTCCCCAATTCTTCTTTTGAGAAGAGTCCATTTATCTCTTTCATCCACTTTTAAAAGAGACTGCTAGTTTCTTTTCTTTTTTTTTCCTTTCGGGCATTTGAGTTCCTTGTACATCCTAGATATTAGGCCTTTTTCAAATATTCAATTCACAATATTTTGCATTCGGTGGCTGTTCCCCTGCTCTCTTGATGGATTGTTTCCTTTGCAGAAGCCCATTAGTGTGCTTGTCTATCTTTTTTCTTAAGGTATTTGCCCTTAGCGTTCTGAATTGGAATTGGTTGCCAGTTCCAATTTCCATAAGGGTGTCTTCTGCATTTTCTAAGATTCTTAGACTTTGAGGTTTTCCATTTATGTCTCTAATCCATTTAGAGTTAATTTTTGTGTATGGGGATACGGAGGGGTCCTGTT
>NW_007051447.1:0-1058 GCF_000164805.1 Carlito syrichta | reverse complement strand
GGGGTCATGTCGTTTTGGTTAAAAAAAAAATGCAGCTCGGTGGCTCAGTCCGTAATCCAGCACTTTGGAGGCTGAGTGAGTGGATTGCCTGAGACCGCGGGTTCGAGACCTGCCTGGGCAACTTGGCGAGACCTCATCTCTACAATAAATTAAAAATTAGCCAGGCGTGGTAGCACGTGCCTGTAGTTCCAGCTACTTGGAAGACTGAGGCGGAAGGATCGCTGGAACCCAGCAGGTCGAGGTTGTGGTGGCCGGAATCAGCCAGTGCACTCCAGTCTGGGCGACAGAGTGAGACTCTAACTCAAAAAACAAACAAACAAAAAAACAATTGAACACTCAGCATGTGTGGGCAGGTGTGTTATCTCAGTGGAAGAATCAGTCACCTCTGACACAACACAGATATTTCTTCCACAAATCATGATACAACCTACTCAAAACTTCCAGATAAAAACCTTGGTTGACCATTTGATCTGGAGTAACAAATTCTGAGTGTACTATAAGGACACTCTGGTCTGACTCTGCTGTCCAAAAGATAATTGCTGTTTTTTGGGGGGGATATACCTCATATATTTGATCTTCAAATGAAGACAATAAGCTGGGCTCAGTGGCTCAACCTGTAATCTCGCACCTTTGGGAGTCTGAGGTGAGTGGATTGCCTGAGCCTGCGGATTCGAGACCCGCCTGGGCAGCGAGACCTCATCTCTTCAGTAAATTTTTTTAAAAAATCAAAAAATCAGCCGGGCATGGTAGCACATGCCTGTAATTCCGGCTACTCAGAAGACTGAGGTGGAAGGATCGCCGGAGCCCAGCAGGCCGAGGCTGCGGTGGCCAGGAGCAGCCACTGCACTCCAGTCTGGGTGACAGAGTGAGACTCCGACTCAAAACAAAACAAAACAAAACAAATGAAGACAATAACAAGGTGAGAATATCTCCTAACATGATACAACTATCAGTCATTCAACTGAAAATGCACTAATTCTTTTCCCAGAAGAGAAAGTAAAGTCCTTGCTGTGGTCTGAATATTCGTGTCTCCTCCAAAATTCATGGTGGAACTCAGA
>NW_007051446.1:0-1014 GCF_000164805.1 Carlito syrichta | reverse complement strand
TCCACCCATCCCCCCATCCAAGGAGGTGCTTGGTGGCATGACGTGTACCTGCCCACCACGTTGCTTTCTTGTGCACTAGATGCAAGTTTTGGAGTAAAGGACCAAGGAGAAAGAAGGGAGGTGAGTTAGGGCCATCACGTTCTGCTGGACTCTTCTAGAACTGGTTTTAAGCCCAGAGGCCTGGAGCACAGGTCTAGCTCTTGGCCCTGGGAAGAGAATGGACCACAGTCGCCCCCTCCAGATCTTTTCAGTGCTCCTGGGGCAAGTCCACAGCTTTGCTGGTCCCACTTCCTGAGAACTGCATGGTTTCAGGTGAGGTCACAGGGAAGTTTCCAGGTGGGGCCCAGCCAGACCTCCTCCCACCCAGCTCCTCCATAACTTCATCATCTCAGGACCCCAAGGGAAGTGAGGCAGTAGGGCCACAGAGATGGGCACTATCAGTCTCCTGAGGGTGAGCCCACAGTGTCCACTGCCACATCCCCACTGCCACAAGGCTCTGCAGTAACCCCAGCTTCCAATGAGTGTGTGTGGGGGGGATGGGAGCAGTGATCAATGAAGGGAATCATCCTAAGTGGGTGGGAAGGAGGCAATTTGTGTATCTGAATCCTGAGATTGAGAAGTGTCATCCTCCAGGTCACACCCCGGGCTTATCTCACCTGTGTTTACCTGTGGCCCTGAAATATGACACTGTAGTTTGCTAAGAGGATGGTGGTATGGCAGGCCCACTTCTCAGGCAGGCACTCACTGCGGTGGTTGGGTTCCTCTGGGGTATGGAAGAGGGGTTGGAAATGGAATCTGCCTTGGAGTTAGGTGGGTGGGGCTGGGAACAGGAAAAGGCTGCTCTCAGGGACTTTCCAGAGTTGGAGAAGAGGTACCCCCAATCTGTGTCAAGGCCCTAGAGGAGCCTGAGGTGTGGGGCAGGTGTTCTGAAGTGTGCACGTGGGGTGGCATGAATAGGATGTAAACTTGACTCCTAGCAGAGAAATCAAGCCTGCCTTCAGAGCTGGTAATTAG
>NW_007051445.1:0-885 GCF_000164805.1 Carlito syrichta | reverse complement strand
GCTACATAGTAGGCACCCAGTAAATAAGCACTAGTAAATGAAGGTAACTGTGAGAATCTCTCAGAGAGGCATTATGTAAGTATAAGATTCAAATGCTGATCTCCAAGTCTTGTGCTAGGATATTCTGGGTGTGAAGTTATGAGAGATTGTCTAACCACAGGAAGCTCCTTTGTATATTCCCCCCAGACACCTCAGATCCCAGGAGTGAACCTTGGTTTGATATCCCCAGCTGGCTCCCCACTGGCTTACTCCTGGGAGGGCCTGTCTCTGTGCAGCAGCAATACCTCAGAAAAATTCCATCAGGGAGCATTTTCTTCTCTTTCCCTACTGACAGTTGATGGTTTGAGCACTGCATTTACCAAGACAGTATGTAGTCAAGTACTTCATGTACATTTTTTCTGTTAACCCTCATGATGGTGCTGTGAAGTGGTATCTATATTATCTCTATTTTCCAGATGGAGACATTGAGGTTTACAGAGGTTAAGTAGCTTGTCCAGGATCACACAGTTAAGGAGTAGTATTAACTATGTCTGGATTCAAACCCAAGTCTACAGAAAATGTGGACATTTCTTCAAAATGTCAAACACAGCAGAAGACTCTTGCCTTCTCCAGAGAGAGATTCTACCTCTCCTAATTGCTCATGGCTGGTGCTTGAGCCAGGATCAGGAGGGTGGTGGTGGCAGCAGCAGGGTGGGTGGTGGGTCACAGCAGCAGAAAGCTTGTGTGTTTGTGCACGTGCTGGTACCTGAGAAAGGGAAATGGTTCTTTTGAGTCTGATTCTTGACTGTGTTCATATTTGGGGGTGGGGGGGTGTGGTGAACAGATCACCATGAATACCCTGCAGATTGCTATGGCCTGTGGTAAGGGAAAAATGACTGGATTATA
>NW_007051444.1:0-865 GCF_000164805.1 Carlito syrichta | reverse complement strand
ACTACACTAGCTCTGGCAACCACTAATCTACTTTCTGTCTCTCTGGATTTACTATGATAGACATTTAATTTAAGTGGAATCCTTTACAAATACATAGCATTTTGTGACTACCTTTCTTCACCTAATGTATTGTTTTCATATATCAGGCCTTTATTATTTTTATTGCCAGATAATATTTTATTGTGTGGATATACCACATTTTGTTTATCCATGATGATCCTTTGTTTTTTATTTATCCATTAATATTACAGTGTTGGCTTCAGCCAGAAGTTTGGAGCCGTAAAGATGATATTACTTAGGAAACAACAAAGATGTTTACTGCAGGATAAAATGACTATGATGTTGTCATTTGTGTATGCAATTAGCTGTATCACATAGGTTAGATTCTTGTGCATGAGTTGTCTATCTGCACACCATTGAGCATACATTGGTTGCAGCTTGGTGAAATTAACCCTACTGGGCTACCTTTTGAATGTTTTGATTGCTGTTTATTTAGAACTGCTAAGAGAAGTGAATATACTCCTGAGGCTGGCTTTTCCTAAAAAATAAGTTTCATTTAAACTCATAACTTTACTGTATGGATATCATCAACCTCTAGGTATTTGAATGTCTCTTTCACAAGTTACATCCATAGACATCACAATTTAATGGGATATGGGACACCTCTGCTTAAACTTTTATTTTGAAGAGTCTCTTTTTTTCCTGCTTGCTCTGAAGAAATAGCCTGAGATAATGTAACTACTTTGTGTTTGCAATAATTTTTCCCCATAAAGTGGAGACAAGTGTGGGAAGGTTAGTTATTCACTGTACCTAGGTGCTCAGTTAAGGGAAATTCTGTCCTAAGCCAGATGTCAGTGTGAGGAGT
>NW_007051443.1:0-721 GCF_000164805.1 Carlito syrichta | reverse complement strand
TTATGTTATCCATCTTTCTTTGCTTTGTTGTATGTTCAGGATACTGAATCCTGTGGGTTACATCATTTAGACTCCATTGCCATCCAGCTTTTCGTTATGTTTCAACAAGCAAGTAACTGACAGGAAATAAGAGGACATGGGGAGAGGGAAGCCAGTCATTTCTTTCCTATTCTCTCTCTATTTTAGCACTGTGTGCCTGGGAGTAGTTACTTTCTATCAGAACTATAGTATTTCTAATTACACCTCTCAGATTTTTGTAACACTATTTTCTCCCCTTAACAATATTGACTTGGGTGTTATAATAGTTCCACACAATTGTTTTACTCTGGGTATCTCATCATCTCCTCTGTATTCTTGCAAAACTGTCCACAAATCTTTGAGTACTTCATTTAATACATCTGTGGGAAACTTGTTTACTGTAGTCACCCCGATTAATGAAGCATCATATCACAAAATATATAATTTGATGATGAAACTGTTATATTAAAAATATTGTTTTTAGCCAGGCTCGGTGGCTCAGCCTGTGATCCCACTCCTTTGGGAGGCTGAGGCGAGTGGATTGCCTGAGCCCGCGGGTTCGAGACCTTCCTGGGCAGCGAGACCTCATCTCTACAGTAAATAAAAAAATCAGCCGGGCGTGGTAGCTCATGCCTGTAATTCCTGCTACTCTGAAGGCTGAGGCGGAAGATCGCCGGAGCCCAGTAGGCGAGGCTGCGGTGGT
>NW_007051442.1:0-712 GCF_000164805.1 Carlito syrichta | reverse complement strand
GCTGATTTTTAATTAACTTATTTTTGAAATATATCCCAGTTGACTCATTCGATATGTTTCATTGAGTATAGATAGCAACTGTATACTACTGCTTAAAATGAATTGTCCCGATTTGTGTCTTTTTCCCTGCAGCGGAATGTGTAGATCTCTGGCATGTTTCCTTTCTGACCATGTTTGCGTTTTCTCATGTGTTAGTGTTACGTTGGAGTTGTTGAAATGTATCAGACACCTACTCTGCACAATGAATGGTACCTGCTGTCAATCTGTCTCTTGTGGGGGCGGGGCTCCGGGTCCCTCGCCATTGCGGGGCTGCAGCGCCCTGGCGTGAGGACGGCGCGTCGCGTCCCGGCCGCGTGACCTGCTGGGTTGACGCGATCCTTCCTCAGAATCCTGCCTGCGAGCACCGAGGCGCAACGCGGTTCCGCCTCCCGGGCCGCGGCCGCCCACGGAGTGCTTCGGACTCCCGCGCTGCGGGACCCCAGAGTGTGGCTCGCGGCGACTGGGACGACCGTGGAGCTGGGCCCCCCGCTGGCCGCGGAGCTGGGCCCCCCGCTGGCGGCGGAGCCGGGCCCCCCGCAGGCGGCGGAGCTGGGTCCCCCCTACCACGTCGAGGGAACGTGAGTCAGGCCGCTCTTGGACATGGACCCTTAACCGTGAGTTCACAGACTCTTCTTTTCTTGTATTTTCTAACCTGTGTTGTGGCTTTTGCTGG
>NW_007051441.1:0-940 GCF_000164805.1 Carlito syrichta | reverse complement strand
TTCCTATCAATGAACTTTAAAACAGGAAAACTTAAACTGTTGTCAAAAAGAGACTACCTTAGAAATTTCAAATTATATCAAAAGAGATATATCCTGATTAGATAAAAAGATGAGATCACATGAAAGTTAGTACTTTAAAGATTATTAATATATACTGAAGGACTACAGAGCTTATTTAAATTCCTTCAGGATGATGTTATTTATCCAAAAAATTCTGCTGATCGATACAACAACTAATGAATCATTATGGTAAAATATTTATAAATCACCGCTTTGCTCCCTGGTTTAACATAGACATTGAAACTCTATCATCGTACTTGATTTGGAGTATAAGGAGCCTGCATAATGCATTTCAGAAGACTTGCACACTCCCACACAATTCCGGATCAATAGCCAAACCAATAAAGTAATGTACTCCACTCCAGGGAAACCTCAGTGATAACATCAATCTGACCTTTAATTAACATTTACTGCTTACTTCTCACACATTCTCCACAACAAAGTTTCCTCTCCCAGAGGCAGTTCATTGGAGAATATATATCACATGCTCACTCATCCACAGAAAGAGAAATTTCGTGATTAACATGATAACAGATAAGGCGAGAAATGATAACTTATCCACATAAGCCTGGATCAAACAAAAGCCGCTTATAACCTTCTGGCCACCCACCATTACTCTAGAAACATTATTTCCATGATTAAATCGGAAGCCCCAAAGGCTTAAGAAAACTAAAAGTACCTGGGCTCGGTGGTTCAGCCTGTAATTCCAGCACTTTGAGAGGCTGAGGTGAGCTGACTGCCTGAGCCCACGGGTTCGAGACCCACCTGGGCAATTTGGTGAGACCTCATCTCTACAATAAAATTTAAATAAATAGTTGGGAGTGGTAGCACACGCCCATAGCTCCAGCTACTTGGAAGGCTGAGGCAGAAGGATTGCCAG
>NW_007051440.1:0-746 GCF_000164805.1 Carlito syrichta | reverse complement strand
TTTTTCTGTCCCCTGTGTCTCAGAATGCTGCTGAGAAAAAGATGGGGGCGGTTGCTGCTGCTGCTCATCTGAAGACTTTAGCCCCACAGCTGAAGCATGGAAGGCACGTGGCACCAGGGGTGGTCGGCAACGGGACACTGAAACAGAAACGATGCTGGTCAGTCAGAGACATTCACCAGAGGACCCTTTGAGACCCAGAATGGAAACACAGGCAGGAAGGAGGAAAAGCAGGGCAGAGACTCCTCCAGAGCCACTTAGCCAAGTGCTCGTCTCACACAAAAATTATGGGTAAATTGGAAACCTTGGGACATGATGTGGTGGTGAAAGTGGTGAGCCAGGAAAGGGAAGATGACCTAGCATCTCAGCCTGTTTCATTTGTTAGCTGTGTAGTAATGGGAAAACTATTTCACCCCAATGTGCAGATTTGAAACGTGCAAATTTAGAGTAATAAGCTCTACTTGTTCAATGTTGTGAGGCCGAAACAAAAAGTGAAAGTAACTTAAAATGTTACATATTTATATGTTATGGCAAGAATACTGGAGTAGTAATTACTGATCTAGTAATTACTGATCTCAGTACTGGTCTCAGTACTGGGCCAGGTACATTGGATCATGCCTGTGATCCTAGCACTTTGGGAGGCCAAGATGGGAGGATGGCTTGAGCTCAGGAGTTTGAGACCAGCCTGGGCAACACAGCAAGATCTTATCTCCACAAAAATAAAAATAAAAAGGAAGGTCTCAGTATTG
>NW_007051439.1:0-785 GCF_000164805.1 Carlito syrichta | reverse complement strand
TTACATTTTAAAATGCTCTAATATAAATCAGACAATAAAAATTAATTGGCAATAATGTGTTATATGGAGTAGTTTTTTTTTTTTTTTTTTTGAGTTGGAGTCTCACTCTGTCGCCCAGACTGGAGTGCAGTGGCCGCTCCCGGCCACCGCAGCCTCGCCTGCCGGGCTCCAGCGATCCTTCCACCTCAGCCTTCCGAGTAGCCGGAATTACAGGCGCGCGCTACCATGTCCGGCTAATTTTTTTTGATTTATTGTAGAGTTGAAGTCTCGCCAAGTTGCCCAGGAGGATCTCGAGCCCGCGGGCTCAGGCAGTTCGCTCACCTCGGCCTCCCAAAGCGCTGGGATTACAGGCCGAGCCACCGAACCCAGCCTGGAGTAGTTTTCAAACAAAATTTTTCCCACAAGGCGCTTACAATTCTAACCTATGATTAGGTAAAAGGTAGCCACCAATTGCAGAATTATACAGGAAGCCATATAGAACAAAAAATAGATTTAAAAAAATTATATACATACATATCTCCAGATAGATGGACATATATAACTATGGAGATCAATAGAGAAATCAATAATTCTGTGATTATATATGTACATATGTACATATAACTCAGATTATCTGAGATTTTGCTTCCACAGTGAGCTCTTTCCTCAACTTTATCTCTCACTTAACAGAGCTTCCTTTCCCCTCTGCTTCTAGAAATGTGTGAAGAGGTGCCTCCTAGCTTAAAGGGCCTCCCTCAAACTTGTGATCCTTCTCTTCTAATTTCAGTCACTATCTTTTACTATGA
>NW_007051438.1:0-1516 GCF_000164805.1 Carlito syrichta | reverse complement strand
GAACACAAGCTTGGGAACAGGTCTGGTCCATGATGAAGCACCCATAGATCCTTCTGCATCTGAGAAGTCCATGGGTAGACCTAGATCCCACAGCCTCTGGGGATCTAGGTGATGATATCAGCACAAGGTTTATGTTTACATCCTCAAACTGACCTTTGTCTGGTGTGGCTTCATTTGTGGTGGCTCTCTCAGCTTCTCCAAATTTACATTCAATAATATTAGCGGTAAGAGAGATTTATTTCTAAGAACTGCAGCAGAAATGATGAGACTGGAGTTGAGGATAAAACAGCCTCACTCCAAACACGTAATGGACTGTGAACAAGCTCTTCCACCAAAGAACAAGTATAGTACAGAAGCAATCATGTGCAGTACACCTGGCCTGTCCCACCTCCCTCAAAACGAATACGCCTTCCCCTCATTTTATAATTATAGCTAGGACTTACTCTTTCTCTTTTATGGTTGATATTTTGCTTTACGCAGTGACTTCTCCTTTGCATTACTACTATATAAGACACCAGTTTTTCTATTTTAAAATAATGGTTTTTGACTGATGTAAATGTTCTATATCTGAATTATGGCAATAGTTACATAGGTATCACATCTGTCATAATTCATGGGTGTATTTTATTGTATGTAAATTTACCCCAATAAAGGGTAATTTTTTAAAAATAATGATGATGGTAATGTTAACAATATGTATTGTTTTGCTGTGTAGCAGGATCTGTGCTAAGCAATTTATTACATTTCCTGCTTTCGTATATACTACAAACCTGGGAAGTAGGTACTGCTATCATCCCCATTTTACAGGTAAGGAAACTAAGGCTTAAAGAAGTCAGGCACTAGGGTCACATAGTACTGATACAGCTTGGCTTAGAATTCAAATCTTTTTTTTTTTTTTCAGACAGGGTTTTGCTCTGTCACCCAGGCTGGAATGCAATGGTGTGTCACAGCTCACTGCAGCCTCAAATTCCTGGGCTCAAGGGCTGCTCCTGACCTAGCCTCCAGAGTAACTAGAACTACAGGCATGCACCACCACACCCAGCTAATTTTTAAAATTTTTTGTAGAAAATGCAAACATAGGTCTTGCTATGTAGTCCAGGCTGATTTTGAACTCCTGGGCTCAAATGATTCTCCTGCCCAGCCTCCCAAAGCTCTGGGATTATATGTATGAGCCACCATGCCAGGCCAAATCTATCTGTCTTAAATAACCATCTCCATATAAAATGCCTATAGAAATACTTTTTTTTTCAATTGGAGTCTCACTCTGTCGCCCAGACGAGTGCAGTGGCATGCACCTAGGCACCGCAGCCTCGACCTGCTAGGCCTGGCGATCCTTCCGCCTCAGGCTTCCAAGTAACCGGAACTACAGGCACGTGCTACCATGCCCAGCTAATTTTTGATTTATTGTAGAAACGAGGTCTCGCCAAGTAGCCCGGGTGGGTCTTGAACCCGCGGGCTCTGGCAATCCACTCGCCTCGGTCTCTCAAAGTGCTGGGATTGCAGGCTAAGCCACGGA
>NW_007051437.1:0-687 GCF_000164805.1 Carlito syrichta | reverse complement strand
CCATCAAAATATCTTTCTTTCAATATTTCATCTATTTTTGGGTAAATAAAAAAGTCACTGGGGACAAGGTCAGATGAGTAGGGAGGGTGTTTCGATACAGTTATTTGTTTACTGGCTAAAAACTCCCTCATTGTGTTGCGCAGGCTGGTGCACTGTCGTGATGCAAGAGCTCCTTCAAGACCATATTTGCACACACCTTTCTCATGCCAAGATCTTCCTGACTCTTTCTCTATTGATGTTTATTTGGTCTGCTATGCTTCTCACAGTCAGCCGGTGATTTTGACACACAGTTCAACCCACTTCTGTGATATTTTCACAAGTTCAGCTTGTTGCTGGCCATCCTGCCCTCTCTTCATCAGTGATGCTTTCTGTCCCTTGAGAAAAGATTTTAATCCATGTGTACACTGCCACTTTTTCATGGCATTATCCCCATGAAATTGGACTAACATGGCGCTAATTTCACTTCCACTCCTGCCAAGTTTAACAAGAAACTAAATGTTTGTTTGTCACTCTCATTCGAGCTTTGACAATTTCACGGTGGCACACCAAAGTGTGAGACAATAATGAACGCCCCTCACTCAGCAAGACACAGCCATGGGCCGACACAAACACGACTGTGAGACACTGATACACCAAGGTTATGTTACCTTGCCAGGTTGTTGTACAAGGGCTGTCAAAGTAAGTGCA
>NW_007051436.1:0-653 GCF_000164805.1 Carlito syrichta | reverse complement strand
TGGGCAACCTTGTATTATTCATTCCTATATAACAACAATAAGCAGACAGAGACCCAAATAAAAAGCACAATCTCATTCACAATAACCACCAAAAAAAATGATATACCTAAACATCTTCCTAACCAGCAAAGTAAAAGACCTTTACAATAAGAATTGCAAAACACTGCTCAAAGAAATCCAAGAAGACACAAGCAAATGAAAAAATATTCCATGCTCATGGATAGGAAGAATCAACATTTTTAAGATGTCCATCCTACCAAAGGCAATCTACAGATTCAATGAAATACCCATTAAGTTACCAACGTCATTCTTCTCAGACCTGAAAATGACAATACAGAAATTTATATAAAAACATAAACGACCACAAATAGCCAAAACAATCCTTAGTAAAAGAAACAAAGCAGGGTTATCACACTTCCGGACTTCAAACTTCACTATAAGGCTACAGTAATCAAAACTGCCTGGTATTGGTACAAGAACAGGCACATAGACCAATGGAACAGGATAAAGATTCTGGAGGAAGCAAAGCCTTAATTCCTCAACCAACTCATTTGCAACAAAGCCTCCAATATCAACCACTGGGGAGAGGAGAACCTATTCAGTAAATGGTGTTGGGAAAACTGACTAAACACATGCAGAAGATTAAAACAGGG
>NW_007051435.1:1998-3498 GCF_000164805.1 Carlito syrichta | reverse complement strand
TTAACAAACTAGCTGCCCAGCAAGGCAACTGGCTAACCAGGAGACATAACTAGCTGACTTAACTAGCTAGCTACCCAGCTAGCCAGCTGATTTTGCTAGCTGAAATAGCTAGCTATCTACCTAGCTTGCTATCTAGCTAGCTAGCTGACTTAACTAGCTGACTTAAATAGCTAGCTGACATAACTAGCTGAGTTTACTAGCTATATACCTAGCTAGCAAGCTGACTTAACGAGCTGAAATAACTAGCTACTCAGCTGTCTAGCCATCTGACTTAACTAGCTTTTAACTAGCGGGCGAGCTGACTAGACAACTGACTTAAAGAGTTGACTTAAATAGCTAGCCAGCTGGTTAGCCAGCTGACATAACAAGTTGATTAACGAGGTAGGCAGCTGGTCCGCCAGGTGACTAAACTATCTGACTTAACTAGATATCCAGATGGCTAGCCAGCTGACTTAACTAGCTCTCTATGTCTCTAGCCACCTGGATAGCCAGCTGATTTAACCATCTGACATAATTAGCTAGCCATCTGGCTAGCCAACTGACTTAACTAGGTTACTACCTAGCCAACTAGTTTGCTAGCCGGATGAATTAACTAGCTGTCTTAACTAGCTGGCCTGCTTTCTAGCCAGTTGAATTAACTAGCTTGCTACATAGTAGCCAGCTGGCTATGCAGCGAAATTAACTTGGTGACTTATCTTGTTAACTGGCTGTCTATACAGCTGACTTAACTAGCAAGCTATCTAGCTAGCCAGCTGCCATCTCAGCTGACTTAACTACGTGAATTATCTGTCTAGTCAACTGGCTAGACAGCTGATATAACTTGCTAGCTACTTAGCTAGCAAGCTGGCTAGCCCTCTGTCAACTGGCTGACTTAACTAGCTAGCCAGCTTTCTAGTCAGCTGACTTAGTTGCCTAGATACCTAACTAGCCATCTGTGTTAACTAGCTGAAATAACTAGGGAGTCAGCTGGCTACCAATCTGACATAACCAGCTTTTAACTAGCTAACCAGGTGGCTAGATAACTGACTTCAACAGCTGACTTAACTAGCTCGACAGCTGGTTAGCCAGTTGACTAAACTAGCTGACCTTACTAGCTTGCCAGCTGGCTAGCCAGCTGACTTAATTGCCTATCTACCTAGGTATCCTGCAGCCTAGCCAGATGACAACTAGCTGACTTAATGAAGTAGCCAGATGGCTAGCCAGCAGACTTAAGTAGCTACCTGCCTAGCTAGACTGTTTGATACCCAGCTGACTTAACTAGCTGACATAACTAGATAGCCTGGTGGCTAGCCAACACACTTCACTAGCTACCTACCTACATATTCCTCTGGATTGTCAACTCTTTAACTACCTAACTACCTAGCTAACATGCTGGCCAACGTGCTGTCTTAACTGCATTACTTAACTAGCTAGGCAGCTGGCTTGCCAGCTGATTTAACAAGCTAGGTACCCTGCTAGGTAGCTGGCTAGCCAGCTGACTAAACTAACTGACTTACATAA
>NW_007051435.1:0-633 GCF_000164805.1 Carlito syrichta | reverse complement strand
AAATTAGCTAACTTGATAGCTACCTAACTAACAAGCTGACATAGATAGTTAGCTGCCTTGATTGCTAGCTGACTTAACCAGCTAGATAACTAGTTAACTTAATGTCTATCTAATGTGCTAGCTAGGTGACTTAATCATCTGACTTATCTTGTTAGCTAATGAACTGGTAAGCTGACTCAGTTGATTAAACTCATTATCTATCTAGCTAGCTAGCCGACCATCCAGCTGACTTAACTCGTTAGCTAGCTAGCTAGCCTACTCAATCAGCTGACTCAACCCATTTGATAACTGCTAGCTAGATGTCTCAACCCACTGAATTAACCCATTAGTTAACTAGCTAACAACCTGTCTCAATCTACTGACTTAAACCTTTAGCTAACTAGCTAACTAGCTTTCTTAATCAGCTGACTAAATTAGAAACTGATTTAACTAGGTGACTTAGCTAGCTGGCTTAACTACTTAGATAGCTTTCTTAACTGGCTGAATTAACTAGTTAGCTAGCTGACATAAACATCCTGAATTACCTAGTTAGCTAACTATTTAACCTAGCTGTATAACCAACTGACTTATCTAATTACCAAAATAGTTAGTAGCAGACTTAGTTGCCTGACTTAAATAATTAGCTAACTATTA
>NW_007051434.1:0-835 GCF_000164805.1 Carlito syrichta | reverse complement strand
GGTTGCATGATGCTTAAGCTAACAGGGCAAATGGAAAAAGAAACCTTTTTAAAACACACGTTTACCCATGTTAACTATATATTAATAAATATCCATCAGTTCAATACAACCCCTTTACCATCATGGTGACATTTTGTCAATAGGAAAGGAAGACTTTTGTATGTGTGTGTTCCATACGAACTCTGTATTTGTGTATATTACCATCACGCATGTTTTAAAAGGTACATAGAAACAGAAACATGTTTTGTGCTGCTAACTCCTTATTCTAAAAACCAGTCTGGAAAAGAGAAGATAGTGACAAGCGTTGGTGAGCATTGGCCAAAGGTGATTAGAGCTTAGTTTTTATGACTTGCCTTTCAGTGCCCTTTATAACATTACCAGTCCTTCCTAAGAGGTTAAAGGCATCAGAAACTTGGAGTCCTGAGGGTGACCCATGTAGATAACTGTGTCTGTATTTTTCTGTCAACATAGATAACATTCATTGAACATCTACATGTACAACTATGTATTAGGTACTCCAGTTAGGTACAGAGTGCTCGATACTTCTGAATTTCATGCTGTTGAATGGTTTAGTGTCTCCTGGAGGAGACAGTGTAGCAACACTCCTGGCCCCCATGAAAAGGAATAATCTCAAAACAAGATGCTCAGCTACTTTCTCAAACATTTAATAATATACATGTTTGTTCCCAAATAACGATGCAATGGGCATAATTTGCTCAATTTAATGCATATTGTCCTATGCTATATTCTGCAGTAGACACAAATATAAACAACAGAGTCACTGTCCTCAGACTTGTAGTTTAGAGTGTGTTTGGAAGTGCTGGTAAGACACAGC
>NW_007051433.1:0-880 GCF_000164805.1 Carlito syrichta | reverse complement strand
TTCTGTCTTTTTTAGCTTATTTTCTGTGTTTTTAAGAGTTTGGGTTATTTCTATATTTGGTCCTCAAGCTCTGAGATTCTTTCTTCTGCTTGGGTAATTCTGCTTTCCATGCTTATCAATTTGTTATTTATTTCATTCACAGTATTCTTTATTACTGTTATCTCAGATATCAGCTCCTTCCTAGTTTCTTCTTGTGTCTCCTCAATTCTTTTTAATCTCTCCATTATTGTTTTGATATCTACATTTGCATTTTGAGACCCTTCATTCTGGGGACTTTTCATTGTTTGTATTCCAAAGTCAGTTTTCTCAGTGTCTGCTCTCCCAGGCATCTGGGAGAGACCCATACTCTTCTTTTGGTTTTTCTTCATTTCTGTAGATTTTTCTCCCCTTACCCCTTTCCCTCCCCCTCTTCAATTCTGTTTTTGAGGGAAGGTGGGGTTGCTTTTATTTCTCTTCTGCAATGACCTGTTCTTCCTTATGAGGGTCTTCTGGTTTTGTTCACTTTTCCCTCTGCTTTACAGTCTGTCTATTCAGCAGTTTGCAGTCTTGGCCCCTAGATTTAAAAAAGGGGGCATATAGAAGAGGAAAATAATGGAGGAAGGGGGGGTCAATAGGGAGTTAGAAAGAGAGAAGCGCAAGAGGGAAAACAGATATACATACCATCTATCAGGTGAGAACGAGACACAGGGCTGGGAAGAGGTGAAGAAAGACACGTAAGAAAGAGTACTGATAGCTACATAGTACTAAAGAGTACTGAAGCAACACAGAGACAGGGCAATAAAATCGAGAAACAGTGTAAGTCAGAAGGTAAACAACAAACATGATCTAAACCAACAGAGTTACAATGATAAAATCATAAGTCAAAATGAGCGAAAGAGAG
>NW_007051432.1:3226-4331 GCF_000164805.1 Carlito syrichta | reverse complement strand
ATTCCTGCCTCTCCCGTGCGCGCGAAACTTAAACTCATGTACAAACATTATCTCCCTATAGGAATGCTACCTCATAGTCTCCTCCAATAAGACTCAGGCACGGCACTGGCCTGCCCCTGCAAGGTTCATAAATATACCTTTCTCCCTACATAACTCTCTCTCTCTCTTATTCCCTCTCTCTGTCCCGTCACTCTCTCGCCTTTTCTCTCTCTCTCTCTCTCTCTCTCTCTCTCTCTCTCTTGCTTTTTCTCTCTGTCCCCACCACTCTCTTGTTAGCTCTCTCTCTCTCTCCCTCTCTTACTTTCTCTCACACTCCCTCCCCCCCTTTTACTCTCTCTCTCTATCCCCGCCACTCTCTTACTCTCTTGCTCTCTTTCTCTCTCCATCTCTCTCTCTTTCTCTCTCTCTCATCCTTCCTCGGTTACAGTCCCTTCGTGTAACTGCCCCTTTAATAAATCTCTCAGTTCAGACTGGCGTGGAGTCGTTACTGGGCGCCCCCAAAACTTCTTTCACCAAGAAAGCAGAGAAAATAGGTCTTTTTTTTCATTTGGAGTACTGGAATTGCAGTGTTTAAAGCATCTTTAACTAATATTTCTAATCCTTAGCTTTTGTCAGTATCACAAGCACTCATATGCTGCTTGCTCTATTAATACTGCTTTTAAAAAATAGTCTCTAAAGCTTGACATAAGAGTTTGTTTATGGAAAACATGCAACTAATTGAAACTTAAAGCACCTCTTTAAAAAGAAAGCTTTTAAAAGATTTTGTGGCAAGAAATCAAGGAGCATGAGAAGTTACTTTCAAGCCTCTTTAAGTGCAAATTCATGAGAATTATTGAAAATTTGTTTTATACTTTTTTTTACAAAATAAAATATATATGCTCTATCCTGTACACTAATTACATTCTTTCTAATCAGATGTCACATCAAAGCTTACTAGATGTTGAGTAACAACCCATGATTCCAAAGCGTAAAAAAGATACTTAAATTTTATACCAACCCTGCTTCTTAACAGACATATGAATGGCCATGAAACTGATCCTGTCTGAACCTGTTTTCTCTGTAAATGGTGAAAAATTTGCCTTAACAAAGGAATAGTGGATAGAAT
>NW_007051432.1:989-2326 GCF_000164805.1 Carlito syrichta | reverse complement strand
CTCTGAAACATAGAGAAATCTAGTTTAATTAAATTAACAATAAAATTAGTTAAGGATTCAGGATGTGTCTGAGTTAGTACCAGCTACATCAGTTAGGTAAACTTTAGGTATTTTTTTTGTTTATGAAAACTCATGTGTGCCTGGAAATGCTAAGTGTTCCTGTGCGTAAACCTTATTCATAATTTGCTGCAATGTCTGTGTAACACAAAGTCGCTAGTTGTGAGATACACATACACACACATGTATATATGAAAATTGCATATGTGCATATAGAAACATATGTTAAGTGTCTTTCTAAAATTTTGAAGGAACTATGTCCAAACCAATTCACTTTCAAAGACACCCCATGTAATGGTTTCACCCTTGTGCTACCTCAGTTAAGTATTATGAAATTCTATCAACTTTGCATTTTCCTTCATCTGATTTACAAAAGGTAACTTTCAGACATCAATAAATACTATCTTTGTTTCCACTTTTTAAAAAGATGAATAAGAAGTGTAGAAGTGCCACTTTATTCTAACAAGTTAAAATCTCAACAAAATGAAAAATGAATTCTTCTTAGATCCAGCTCTAAGTCAGATCACAGGGAAAACTATGGTCCCTGAAATTATACACATATACAGATTTAATACTTGTCTAAGCAGAAACCCACTAGCAAAGACCTCTTTGGGAGCCAGTGCCTGGGTGTCCAGGATGGGAAAAATCTGAATCTATTGCTGGAGGCTCCCTGTGGGCAACTCTGTGACTTTAAACACTCCAAGGGAACCAGCCAGAGGGGGCCCCTCACACTTTTGCACTTTTGAGCTCTGGGAACTATTCCAGGTCTTCACAGTGAATATTGAAGAAAAACCCTCTAGCCTCTGGCAGGCAGAGGGGGGGAAAAAGAAATTTTAAAATTCATCAGGGATCTTGTTCTTAACAAGACCTGTACTGACAAGAAACATTTTTTTTTTTTTTTTTACCAGGGATTGAACTTCTGGAATTTTATCAAAGCCTAACTGGCCTGAAGGCAGGGAAGTACCTGATCTAGCCATCTCTTTTTTTTGAGTTAGAGTCTCACTCTGTTGCCCAGACTGGAGTGCAGTGGCTGCTCCCGGCCACTGCAGCCTGGCCTGCTGAGTGCTGGCGATCCTTCCGCCTCAGCCTTCCAAGTAGCTGGAACTACAGGTGCGCGCTACCACGCCTGGCTTTTTTTTATTGTAGAGATGAGGTCTCGCCAAGTTGCCCAGGTGGTCTTGAACCCGCGGGCTCAGGCAATCCAGTCACCTCTTGTCGTTCTGCTTCTTCTAAGGGGCAGAGGTTGGGGTGGACCTGAGAAGCAGGTGAAGCCCAGGGGC
>NW_007051432.1:0-969 GCF_000164805.1 Carlito syrichta | reverse complement strand
CGGTCCCACTGTGTTAAAAGCCTATTTACTGCAGGTCATTTTACCTAGTACATCAGGTCATATTTCACCAGAATGTGGCAAGGCATACTAAAGACATTAAGCATAATTTGGAGAGACGGAACAACATAAAACCCAGAATTAGCTATGACAAGAATGTTGGAATTATACCTGATTTAAAAAAAAAATCTATGATCAATATGCTAAGGGCATTAATGGGAATAATAGATAACTTGCAAGTATAGGTCAATAATGTAAACAGAGATGAAAATTCTAAGAAAGAATCACAGAGTTGTTGCAGATAAAAACAACTAACAGAAATGATGAATATCTTTGATGGACTCATTAGCAAACTGAACATGTCTGAAGAAAGAATATCTGAGCTTGTGAATATGACAATAGAAACTTCCAAAATAGTAAAGGAAAGAGAAAAAGAACTACAGAAATCAGAATGAGGGAACAGTATTAGAAAAGGAATAAGTGAAGGTAAAATAAAAACTTTTATTTTTGTTCTTAATTGATCTGACAGATAATTTACTCAAAGTAATAAGAGTAATAATGAATTAGATTGTGCATACTTATGTGGAAATAACATGAGTGATATTAAGGATACAAGGGACAGGAAGGAGGAATTGGAATTATTTTGATATCATAAAATTTGTTGACTATGCACAAAATAGTAAAGTGTTGTCTTAATGTGGACTTGTAAAGGTGTACTGCAACCTCTAGGGGAAGCAATTTTTTCAAAGTTAAAAGAAAGTAGAGAAAATAGAGTCATACAAAATGCCCAGTTAAAACCACAGAAGGCAGAAGAATAATGGAACATTAGAAGACGGACCAAGAACAAGGGTAGAAAATAGGAAACACTAAAAATATTGTAAATGTTGATCCAACTATATTAATAATCATTTTAAATATTGATGATCTAAGTATAACAAAGACAAACATTGTCTAAGTGAAGATAAAAAAACA
>NW_007051431.1:0-780 GCF_000164805.1 Carlito syrichta | reverse complement strand
TTTATTTCTCTACTACCCAGAGTGTAAAAGAGCACTCAAAAATGTCTAAAATACAGACATAAATCTTTTTTTTTTCGACAGAATTTCACTCACAGCCTGTAGCCTAGGCTGGAGTGCAGTGGCACACTCACAGCTACTGTAGCCTCGACCTCCTGAGCTTAGGTGATCCTTCCACCTCAGCCTTCCAAGTAGCCGGGACTACAGGTGTGTACCACCACAACCAGCTAATTTTTTTTATTTATTGTAGGGACGAGGTCTTGCAAATTTGCCCAGGTTGCTCTTGAACCCCTGGGCTCGGGCAATCCTCTTGCCTCCACCTCCCAAAGTGCTGGGATTACAGGTGTGAGCCACCATGCCCAAACTAAATTTTTACTGAAACTGCCAACACAAAGCAAGCGTGTGAGTAAGGATCTCAATCCACTGCCCCAGGGGGATTTAGATGCAAAAAATCTAAATGGATTTTTCCAAGATTCGGTTTATTTTCTATTTCAAGCACCAGCATTGACAAAACTGACTTTGGGGCTCCCTCTCCTCCTAGAGTTGTGTCAAACTTTTGGAGCTTGAGTCATTCCAAGGAAGTGGGAAGAAGCAGCCAATGTCATTGGTCTGAGTGGCATTTGTTGAGATGTCCATCGCCCCATGGTGCTCAGGGATGGTCCACGCAGGCTGCTGTTGAGGCAGTGGTCAGTTCCACCCCCATGAGCCCTTCCAGGTCTCTTTGTTGCTCTGTGCCCTTCCTGGATGCACAGAAATCTTCCTGCTAGTCCCATGCCTCGTTAG
>NW_007051430.1:0-784 GCF_000164805.1 Carlito syrichta | reverse complement strand
CACCTGTGCATACTTGCCTTCCCCTGTGCACATCTGTGCACACTTGACATTACCTGTGCACACTTGCCTTTATCTGTCTTCACCTGTGCACACCTGGCATCACCTGTCTTTGCTTGTGCACACTTGGCATCCTCTGTGCACACCTGCCTTCACCTGTGCACACCTACCTTCACCTGGCTTCACCTGAGCAGACCTATCTTTATGTGGCTCTGTTCTTGAGCAAGCCCCCCACCTCCTGGGACTGCAAATTCCCACTTGTGACACAAGGGAGTTGGTGAGGTCACTCTGTCTAAGACTCTTGCTCTGGAGAAGTGCCATCCTCCAGCAACACAGATTCCCTGCAAAAGAGAGGCATGGACAGCTGCCGGAGGCCATGAGCCTCTGGGTGAATCTAAGCCACAAAATATTTATAATGTTGTCCCCAGGACACAAATAGCAGTTCTGTCTCACATCCCTGATGGTATGGTGTCCCAGTTTCCAGTTTACTATAAAATAGCTACTCTTTCCAGAAAGTCCTGGAGAGATCACTGTGCAGTGTGCCATCCATAAGGTGACTGATGGCTTCATGTTACAGATTTGGCAAGAAGAAAGACAAGAGGATCAGATGGAAAAGTCTCTCTCTCTTTCTGTCTCTCTGTGAGCCCATTCAGCCTCACCTCACATCGTGAGGCATGCCAGGGGCAGGAGGGGAGGCAGTTCACAGAAACAAAGCCTGGCGAGTCCTGTCACCAAGAAGCAGGATGGATGATGTCTTGTTGGGAGCCAGCCACGGAGGCTCACTGAG
>NW_007051429.1:0-1364 GCF_000164805.1 Carlito syrichta | reverse complement strand
CCCATGGCTGTGTCTTGCTGAGTGAGGGGCGTTCATTTATTGTCGCACACTTTGGGTGTGCCACCGTGAAAATTGTCAGAGCTTCGAATGAGAGTGACAAACAAACATTTAGTTTCTTGTTAAACTTGGCAGGAGTGGAAGTGAAATTAGCGCCATGTTAGTCCAATTTCATGGGGATAATGCCATGAAAAAGTGGCAGTGTACACATGGATTAAAATCTTTTCTCAAGGGACAGAAAGCATCACTGATGAAGAGAGGGCAGGATGGCCAGCAACAAGCTGAACTTGTGAAAATATCACAGAAGTGGGTTGAACTGTGTGTCAAAATCGCCGGCTGACTGTGAGAAGCATAGCAGACCAAATAAACATCAATAGAGAAAGAGTCAGGAAGATCTTGGCATGAGAAAGGTGTGTGCAAATATGGTCTTGAAGGAGCTCTTGCATCACGACAGTGCACCAGCCTGCGCAACACAATGAGGGAGTTTTTAGCCAGTAAACAAATAACTGTATCGAAACACCCTCCCTACTCAGCTGACCTTGTCCCCAGTGACTTTTTTATTTACCCAAAGATAGAGGAAATATTGAAAGAAAGATATTTTGATGGCATTCAGGACATCAAGGGGAATACGATGACAACTCTGATGACTATTCCAGAAAGAGTCCAAAATTGTTCTGCTGGGTGTACTAGGCACTGGCATCAGTGTATAGCTTCCCAAAGGGAGCACTTCAAAGGTGACCATAGTGATATTCAGCCATGAGGTATGAACTGCTTTTTCTAGGATGAGTTTACAAGCTTAATTGTCAGGCCATCCCCTAAAGGAAAACATATCATCCCAATGTCCCCTTCACCATCATCTGCTACTTTCTGGATAAAATACCTTACCTATAAAGAAATAGTGACAACAGTAATGCCTCCTTCAAAGAGAGGAAGCTGTCAGATGTATTCAACTAGATGTCAATGCTCCCAGCCCTCCCTATCCTGCACACCCTGCCCCAATGGAGGACCAGGACTGGACAATTGACACTTGACCTTGACACTTGACCGATGATCCTCACTCCTGGGAACTCGGAATTAGAATGAATGAATGCCAAGTTTGTTAGCTTTGTGAAGTCAAGCTAGAAAGCCAGTGTGGAGAGGTTGCCATTTTAAAGCAGCCAAGTGGGCAAACCCTTCGGGTCCCCTCCCACTGTAGGAGCTCTTCTATCCTCTCAATGAATCCTGTTTTCACACTAAAAATAAAATAAAATAAAAAGGAGCCAAGTGCAAGGTGATGAATGACTTGAGAAGCAGTTGGCAAAGAGGGGAGATTGAAGCTGGCTTGTGTTACAGAGGAGATACCAATAGGTCCCCAGGAGATATGGAGG
>NW_007051428.1:2552-3338 GCF_000164805.1 Carlito syrichta | reverse complement strand
CGATCCAAGCCCAGATGCTGTGGCACCAACCACTGCACCAGGAGAGACCTGGCTGCTAGCACCCTAGCCCTCATTCAGTCAGCCTCTCACACACCCACTCGCTCACCAGCACACACACAACATTTTCCATATACTCACTCACTCACACGGGGACTCGCATAGTCTGATTGGCTCAGCCACCATCTTCCCTGTCTCTCCAAGTTTCTCTTTTTTAACAAATTCTTTGGTAGTGGACGATCTCTGATGTCAGAACTTGATTATTTTCCTGGTGAACAGTTTTTAGGCCTGTAGAGTTACACCTGAAATAAATTTCACCACAGAAAAGCTAATTTATAATGGCATTGAATTCAACACTTAATGAAGTAATAGTTATAAAACTTCACTGACATTTGTTGGAAAAGTATACCACAGTCCATAAGCATTTTGCAGGACTCTACATATGTGTTTCAAATGCTGGAGAGGATACAAAGATGCATTCTCAAAGAATATAAAGTTCAGTCGAGGGATGAGATAAAGTGGAGGATGACTGAGCAGACACCATCTGTCTCCTGCTTCAGGAGGAGATCAGGGGACAACATTCTAAGAAGAGTGACCTGCATGAACAAAGATGTGTGTCAGGCAAGATGATAGTTTAAGAAGTGGTGAAAGATGAGTCTAGAAATATCAGAAGACTTGAGGGAGCAAGAACTGTGATACAAGTGAAACTTAAATTGTGATTAGATAGGAGAGGGATTTGGAAACCATTTTCAGGAAGTGAATTTTAGGATGGGCCTGGTAGATAGGTGA
>NW_007051428.1:0-883 GCF_000164805.1 Carlito syrichta | reverse complement strand
GGTCTTCTGTGGATAACTGCCAGTGCCTCTGTCCTGATTCATGACAGCACCCGGCACCTTGCTGGATGTGTGAGCAGTGCAGGTAGAAGGCCGGGGCTGTCTCTCCTTGATCGGGGCTGCAGAGGCTTGCATGTGATGCCTAAAGAAGAAAAGCTGTCACTTTCACTCATATCTTCCTTCTCCATGAGTGCTCTCCTGGGCCCCTTCTAGTAGTGTCAAGCACTTGGATGAGAACATATTCCCATGGGACTGTCCAATAAACCTCTGCTAGTGCTTTCAGGTCAACCCTGAAAGCTCTGTGTCTGCTTCTCCATATACATTTCTTTGCTGAGAATGGCAAATGTGCAATGTCTTCAGTAGGCCATCACGGTCCTCCCACTTCCAGGCATCTTTTTCATACAATACTTTCTTTCATTTTGAATTGGAGACCAGTATTGCAATTGTCGGATTGAATGGTATTTCTATTTTTCATTCTTGGAAAAACTCCGTACTGTTTTCCTCAGAGGTTGAAATGACCTATATTACCAGCAGTGTATAAGAATTCCCTTGTCTCTGAATTCTCACCAACGTCTTTTACTTATTACATTTAAATTTCAGCCATTCTGAAAGGTGTAAGATGATATCTTATCGTGGCTCTAACTTGAATTTCTCTGATAATTAGTAATATGGGCAACTAAAACGTATTTGGTAACAACTCATGTTTTCTGTTTATGCTTTTAGCCCACTTTTTTAATAGGGTTGTTTTTTCTTCTCAGTTGATTGAGTCCTTGTAGATTCTAGATATTAGTATTTTGTCAAATGCATAGTTTACAAATATTCCCCAGAGGTTGGGAACCCAAATACAGTCTGGGAAATCTCACTGAGTTGAAGTGGAAATCAAAGG
>NW_007051427.1:0-814 GCF_000164805.1 Carlito syrichta | reverse complement strand
TCAGATAGTAAGCATAAAAAGAACAATTTTATTATGATTTTGGTATGCTTCCTCCATTAAACACTTAAGGTTGTATGATTGCCAACTTAGAGAATATAATGAAGAAACTTATACCCCTTTACTAATGAATATAGAAAAGGCCAAAATCACCTCAATTGCTTTTTCTAACAATAGGCACAAAAGCAGTGTTCTGTTTAACTTGGTTGTCGCTAAGACTTTGTCATGCCTGTGTACATCAGTGATATTGGTCTGTGGTATTCTTTGCTTTTACTTTGCGTGTGTCTGTCTTGTTTTCCTATCAGAGTCGTTCTGGGCTCATATAGTCAGTTGGGAATTATTTCTGCCTCTTCGATTTTTGTGAAGAGTTTAAATGAAACTTATATTTGCTTTTCAACTGCTTGGACAAATTCAGCTGTGAAGCCATCAGGCCCTAGGCTCTTTCTTCCTCCCTCTCTCTTTTCGTTACCTTGCTTTCTGCTTTGCTTTGTTTTGTTTTGTTTTTTGAGTTGGACTCCCCATCTGTTGCAGGCTGAAGGGCAGTGCACTGACCATTCTTCTGCTTTGGATCCTCTGCTTTATTTTACACAAAACTATTTGCTGAGTCAAAGAAGGGGTGAATCATGAGCCTTCACTCTTCAAGGGAATGTTGGTGCCCCTAAAGAGGTTACAATTATGAAAATGGCTTAGGTAATCCTATGATCGCAAGACACAGAGTGAAGTAAAGACTAATGACGCCACTGGATGGAAATCAGGGGGAAAATCCAAATAGGTTTACTGAAAAGAACTAAAGAAGTCTTTTATTCTCAGTGAAGTG
>NW_007051426.1:0-862 GCF_000164805.1 Carlito syrichta | reverse complement strand
CAATTAAGTCCATTTGGTCCAAAGTCACATTGAGGTCCAGATCTCCTTGCTGATTTTTGTCTGATGATCTGTCTAGGTTTGTGAGTGGGGTATTAAAGTCCCCAGTTATGATAGTGTTAGAGTCAATATCTTTCTTTAGTTTTCCAAGAAGTTGTTTTATGAAAGTTGGCGCACCTATGTTGGGTGCATATATGTTTAGGATAGATATTTCTTGTTGATGGATTGAGCCTTTTATCATTATGTAGTGGCTGGCCTTCTGTATCTTTTTTGATTTTTAATAGCTTGAAGGGTATTTTGTCTGAAATTAAGATCGCTACTCCTCCTTTTTTTGTATTCCGTTCGCCTGAAAGTTTGTTTCCCATCCTCTTACTTTGAGTCTGTGGGTGTCCTTTCTAGTGAAGTGAGTCTCTTGAAGGCAATAGATTGTTGCCTGATGATATTTTATTCATTTTGCCATTCTATGTCTTTTCAGTGGTGCATTTAGTCCATTCACATTTAGGCTAATAATTGAAATGCAAGAGTTGATCCCTGTCATAAGGTTCTTACAGAGTTGATCCTGTTTATTTGTTGTCTTTCTTTGGGTTTTGGAGTTGGTTCATGTGTGTTTTTAATCTTTTGCCTGTACTCTTGTGAAGAATGCTGTTGTTCTTTTTTCTTTTTCTTCTGTGTTAAGTACTTTCTTAAGTGTTTCTTGTAGAGGTGGTCTGGTGGTAGCGTAGGTTCTTAGGGATTGAATGTCTGGAAAAGATTTCAATTCTCCCTCACTAATGAAGCTTATTTTGGCTGGGTAGGTTACTCTTGGTTGAAATTGTTTCTCTTTTAGAACTTTGAAGATAGGGCTCCAGGCTCTTCTGGCCTGAAT
>NW_007051425.1:0-799 GCF_000164805.1 Carlito syrichta | reverse complement strand
TACCATAATCTAAGCAAAGTAATGTCTGGAAGGGGCTTATTGCTTAACATTTACACTCCATTGCAGAAGCAGAAGCAACCAACATGGCAATTGGGATAAACAAAAGCTTAACAAAGTTCTAAGTACAAACACTGCTTAAAACATTGTGTAACTGTACAATCACAATCACCACCAGGCACCCGGCATGTGCCTAGTCTACGGGGTCTGAGGTAGGATTTAAAATACTAATACTTCATAAAATATAGTGAACGTGAGACAGTGATGTATAAAATACAATGAACATGAGGTAGGGATATATAAAAGATACAACGAACGTGAGGTAGGAATTCATACAGTCTCTCACTATGACCCACTGCTCCCATCATTCCATTGAACTAAAAAAGACAGACACAGATAACAGAGCTTAAAGTCTGTATATATGTGTATATATATATATACATATATATATATTTTTATTTTGACACTCTGGTATAAGACCAATTATGCTGTTGGCCACTGGAACTTGGAGGGAGTGTGAGGACACCTTTGGGTGCTGATATATTTTGTTGCCTCATCTGGGTCTGCTCGCAGGGGTGTGTCTACTTTGGGAGAATCAATCAAGCCATGCACTTATGATGTATGCACTTTTTATGAGTATGGTAGACTTCACAAAAATAGAATTTGAAATATCAGGGAAAACCTTCAAAAAGAAGAGCAACACAGGAGACGTGACTTTGTCAAATTTAAAAATATCACAAGCTGGGCATGGTGGGTCATGCCTATAGTCCCAGCACTTTGGGAGGCTGAGGTGACAGGATTA
>NW_007051424.1:0-793 GCF_000164805.1 Carlito syrichta | reverse complement strand
GTTGGTGGGAGTGTAAACTAGTGCAACCCTCTGTGGAAAGCAGTGTGGCGATTCCTAAAAGCTCTAAAAATTGACCTTTCCATATGACCCTGCAATCCCCCTACTGGGAATATACCCTGAAGAACACAAATCACTCTATAAAAAAGATACCTGCACACGTATGTTTATTGCAGCATTGTTCACAATAGCAAGAACCTGGAAACAACCATGCTGCCCATCAAAAGAGGACTGGATTAAAAAAATGTGGTACATATACACGATGGAATACTACGCAGCCATAAAAAAGAACAAAATCATGAATTTCGCTGCAACCTGGATGGAACTAGAGTCTATAATACTGAGTGACCTCTCACAAAAACAAAAATCCGAATATCACATGTTCTCACTCATATAATGGACCTTGAACATCCAATGCAATACTATGAGAAAATGACGGATGGTACTGGGAAACTATGGGGGGGAGGGGGATGGGATTAACAGTAGCAAATATCTGTCGGGGGATGGGAAAACACTTCTTATCTACAGGGTGCCTGAATGAAACGTCATTGTACACCTACCCTTAACTGTACCCCACAAAACCATAATAAAAACTACTGATTAATGAAAAAAATAAAATAAAATAAAATAAAATAAAATTTCCAATTAAAATAAAAATTTCAATTATATTTTTCCAAGAATTAAAAAAGTTATTCTAAAGCTTACATGGAATCACAAAGACTCTAATAAGCAAAGTAATCTTGAGCAAAAAGAACAAAGCTGAAGACATCACACTATTTGATCACAAAATATATGA
>NW_007051423.1:0-871 GCF_000164805.1 Carlito syrichta | reverse complement strand
TTTATTCCCTTACAGGGGAATTACAGGGTCACATGGTAGGTCAATTTCTTGTCCCTTTAGAAACCGCCACACTGATTTCCAAAGATGTTGCTCTACTTTTCAGTCCACATGCAGTGCAGAAGCATTTTTTTCCCCCAAATCTTTTCCAGCATCTGATATTGTTTGTGTTATTAATGAAGACCGTTCTTACAGGGGTTAAGTGGTATTTCAATGTGGTTTTCCTTTGCATTTCTTTGATGATGAGTGAGGCTGAGCACGTTTTCATGTGTCTCCTGGCTTCCCACATCTCTTCTATGAGAAGTGTCCAATCATGTATTTTTGCCACTTTTTAACGGGATTGTCGCTTTTTCTGAGTGTTTGATTTTCTTGTAGCTCACAGATGTTATCACGTTGTCAGATACATAGCTGGAGAATCGTCTGTCCCATTCGGGGGCTGTCTGCTTGCTATTTTGATGGTGTCTTGTATTTTGTAGAAGTTAATTCGTTTGGTACGATCCCAAGTGTCTAACATTCTTTTTAAGTTATGGGTATTGAGGGATCTGAAGAGAGTAGCTGCCGGTTCCTTTTTTCATAAAGGAGTCTCCTGAGTTTCTGTGATGATTATAATTTGGTGTTTTACGTTTAGGTCTTTGATCCATTGAGAGTTAATGTGTATGGTGATAGTGAGGGGTCCTGTTTGAATCTTGTTCATGTAGTCAGACTTTTCCCAGCAACATGTACTGAATAGGTTCTCCATTCCCCAGTGGGTCCTGGAGGTTCCTTCATAGATGAGTTGGGTGAGAATTTGAGGATTTCACTCTCTGTCCTGAGCCATCAGCCTGTTGCCTTTTCCAGTACCAATACCAGGCTGTTTGGCTTATTGTAAACTTAT
>NW_007051422.1:0-904 GCF_000164805.1 Carlito syrichta | reverse complement strand
GGTCATTGGACCCCAGGGGAACACAAAGCAACCCCTGGAATTCGCAGGTCGTCATCAGAAGCATCAATGAGATGCAAAAATGAAAGACAAGATGAAGAACGATCACACCTGGGTGGACGCTGCCTTTCTGGTAGGTAGCTCACCCAACCCAGCAACCACACTTTCTGCAGTCTCCACTGCTCTCCTGGCAGTAGCCTATGGCGCCAGAGATGACAACTTCCTTTCCCAGCCACTGTTTGCTCACCATGCTCCTACTCTTTCTCAATCTGTGGGAGAGGGTTCGCCCCTATCCGTGTGTGTGTGTGTGTGTGTGTGTGCCTGTCTGTGTGTGTGGGTGAGTGTGAGTGTGTGTGTTTGTCTGCAAATGCTTGGAGGCCTGTAGCGACTCTCTCCGTTGGACCGCACCAGGAGTCTCCACGAAACTTCTCCCAGGGCTGTGCTCAGTGGGCTTGGCAGTGGGTCTTCAGGGTGAAGCACTTGGTGCCTCTTTCCTCCAGTCTCTGCTGCTCAGGAGACCTGGGTGTAGCAATTATCGCGCACTTCCCACTCTTCCACCATCGAATTTTGTCAATAACTCTGTGCACTGTCTTTGAGTATGTTCGGCATTTCTGACTCAAACATTCTATGTGAGTTTGCACAGCGTGTCCGATAGGGATTTGGGGTGGGGGAGCATGCATGTGGGACTGGGTGCCCGCTTCTGTGTGTCACGTCATGTGCATGATGTGTGCACACTGATATGTGTCTTTTTTGGTGTGGATTCTTGCTGCTATCTGTAGGCATTGTTCTCGGTTCAATGTTCCTGCCACTTGTGTGCAATTCCTAGAGCATGTTTATCGGCTGGGTGTGTGTGTGTGTGTGTGTGTGTGTGTGTGTGTGTGTGTGTGTGCTTGTGTGTGAGTCTGCT
>NW_007051421.1:2257-2589 GCF_000164805.1 Carlito syrichta | reverse complement strand
TTCATTTGTTTCCAGGTATCTTTTGATCCCTGTTTTGATTTCGTTGTTGACCCAGGAGTTCTTTAGCATCATGCTGTTTAGTGTCCATGTCTTTGTGGGTTTTGGGGGAACTTTGTTGCTGTCAGTGTTTATTTTTATTCCACTGTGGTCCAAGAAGGTGCTTGGTAGAATTTCGGTCCTTTTAACTTTGCTTATGCTTGATGTATGGCCGAGTATGTGGTCGATCTTCGACTATGTTCCATGTGGTGATGAGTAGAATACGTATTCTGTGGTCTTTGTTTTTTTTTTTTGAGTTGGAGTCTCACTCTGTCGCCCAGACTGGAGTGCAGTGG
>NW_007051421.1:0-848 GCF_000164805.1 Carlito syrichta | reverse complement strand
GAAGGGTTTCTGTGGATAAAATCTGCTGCTATTCTAATTGGTTTTGCTGGTAGGTAGTCTGGCCTTTTTCTCTTGCTGCCTTTAGGATTTTTCCTTTTATAGCTACTTTGTTTAGGCGAAATTATTATGTGTCTGGGAGTTGGTCTTCTCATTTGTTGTCTTGCAGGGGTTCTCTGAATCTCTTGTGTTTGAATTTTTTCATCCTTAATGAGATGAGGGAAGTTTTCTTGAATGATTTCATCAAATGTTTGTTCCAGTGTGGCTTCTGTTTCTCTCTCTGCCTCAGGAAGCCCAATTACTCTTAGGTTTGGTCTCTTGAAGTGGTCATTCATCTCTTGCAGGTTTTGTTCTGTCTTTTTGAGCTTCTTTTCTATGCTTTTGACAGTTTGGGTTAGTTCTGTGTTTTGGTCCTCGAGCTCTGAGCTTCTTTCTTCTGCTTGGCTGATTTTGCTTTCCATGCTTATAAGTCTGTTGTTCATTTCCATCACAGTATTCTTTACTGCTGTCATTTCTGACATCAGCTCATTCCTATTTTCCTCTTGTCTCTCCTCAATTTTTTTAATTCTCTCCATTAATGTCTTGATGTCTGGGTTTGTTGCTTGTAACCAGTCATTCTGGGGGCTCTTCATTGTTTGTGTTCCAGAATCTGTTTTCTCAGTGTCTGATTTCCCAGGGGTCTGTGTGAGACCTATATTCTGCTTTTGGTTTTTCTTCATTTGTGCGGTTTTTCCCCCTGCCTACTTTTTCCTTCCCTCCACGTCACCGTCTTCTTTAATTCTGTTATTCAGGGGTAAAGGAATTGGTTTTACTTCTGTTTTTTCAATCTCCTATTCTTTATGTATGCCCTG
>NW_007051420.1:0-458 GCF_000164805.1 Carlito syrichta | reverse complement strand
AAATAGCTTTAAATCGTGTATGTGTGTATTTGTTATATATAGCATGTTTATGTATGTTGAGTTTGGTGGAAGAGCAAAGAAATCAGAAAATTTGTGGTAATATAAATTAATACCATGTGTTAATGGTTTCCTGAAATGTGGAATGATTCATTTATTCTCTAAGAGCCGATTGTCCATAGGACTCTGAACTAGGTGCTATAATTGAAGAAATTCAGACCTATAGTCTGATTTAAAAGAATCTGTACTTAAACATACAGTTGTGTGTGTGAAGAAAATTAATTATAAGTAGTGATAATATAGTGTAGACTAGGTACTCCCACGTAGCTCGTCATTGGGCCAAAGACTATGGTGGGACTCAAATAAGAATTGAGGACACATGACAGTTTTACATCAAGGCACATGAAGAATTTTGATAGGCAGTGTGTATTCTTCCCTGCCTTTTAAATAATATGAGAAAT
>NW_007051419.1:0-806 GCF_000164805.1 Carlito syrichta | reverse complement strand
TGAGAATAATCACAGGGCCCACTTGTTAGTTTCCTGTCTCTCATGCATCACCATCCTGCCTTGAAAATCAGTGTTCTGTTACATATTTTGAGTATTTTTTTTTTTGGTGGCTTTAGGGGGAGGCTAAATCCAGTGCTTAGTACTCCATCTTGACTGGATGTAGAAGTCTCTCCCTTTCTCTTTTATCTCTGCCCATTTTGTTTTGTCTCTTCTTTCTCCAGCCCTGGTCTGTTCCTCCCTTCTCCTGTTCCTCCACCTTCTTCCCTGCTATCTTTCCAGACTACTGTTCACGCTTTGGTTTCCCTTTCCCACCACCTTGTAGTTCAAGCATCACCAGATTTGCATTTTCTGTAGAGATCTGTCTCACCCCAGTTGTGTCATTCATGTGTCCATCCATGACCCAGTCACCTGTGGCTGTTCATTTATTTGTTCATCAAACTTGAGCTGGGTTGGACCAGGTGCTGAGGAAGTATTATTGAGTACAGCAGGTTTTGTTCCTGCTCCCTGGGAGTGAAACACAAAGTAGATAATCCACGGATTTATCCAAATTCCTTGTGGTGGTAAATTCACCTGAATGATCACATCCCGTACATGTGTGCTTGGTAGCTGGAGAAAGGTAGCCAGGAGAGGTGTTTCTGACCTATAAACTGTGAGATAGAAAAAGGGCCGAAAGGGGGCCTAATTCCTGGAGAAGGAGCAGTAACAAACAATCCCCTAGGTCCCGAGGCTCCCAGCATCATACTGAGAGTTACACCATTGGATTCCTTGGTCTTAAGGCTTGGACTGAGCCATACTACCAGCATCCG
>NW_007051418.1:0-633 GCF_000164805.1 Carlito syrichta | reverse complement strand
TATATATATGTGTGTGTGTGCATATATATATATATACATATATATATATATATATATATATATATATATATATATATATATATATATAACTGGAAGATCTGTTAAGTGATCCAGAGGATCCTGGTGACAAAGTGAAGTGACAGTTTGGAGAAGTTAAAAAAAAAAAAAAAAAGCAAAACAAAACCGTGAGCTCTGGGTCTGAATTCAAGTCCTCCCATCGGTGTTGGCCACATGAACACAAATGAGCTATTTACCACTCAGCCTCCGTCTCTTCTTCTTGACCGTGGGTCAGCGGTACCACCTTGAGGGTCAGTGAAACAGAAAGGGAGCATGCTTGCGGATCATCTTTATCCCTTCTGGAGCCACGGGATCCAACCAGGTGGCCGGACCCAGTTCTCGTTAAGAAATATAAAATGCAAGCCAGTTTTAGATTCCTTTCCTTTTATTTTTTTAATTATTGAAACAAGCCTTTAAGTGGGCGCTTTGTTTTCGAATGGTAAACTGAGGCACAGAGGGGTGTGCCCAACTGGCCTTCATCCCACACGGCATCAGAACTGGAGCGCAGGGTCGCTGCCAGTCAGCTCCCCGCAAACCGGAGGGTTTTGCACTGGCACGAGCATGAGAATCCCCCGG
>NW_007051417.1:0-796 GCF_000164805.1 Carlito syrichta | reverse complement strand
AATGTTTTTAAAATTTTATTTTGTGGCTTGATTGTTAGAGTCAGAGTCTAACTCTGTCGCACAGAGTAGACGGTCACAGACACTGCAGCCTCCAACTCCTGGGCTCGGGCCACTCTCCCAGCTCAGCCTTCCAAGTGTCTGGAACTTTGTTGAGCTCAGGGAGAAACGAACTGAACGTGCACCACAGGGAGGAGAGTTTGATGGCACCTTTTTTTCCAAGTTGATGGGCGGGTGTCAGACAGGCCTGTTAGCGTCCTCTTGAGCCACAGCGCCATCGTGAGGAAATAGTTTCATAGATGAGTCGGACAGACCTTTGCCTGCCCTAGCCTTTGAGGAAGCAAGGGTTGAACAGAACTGGCAGAACCCAGAGCAAGATGCAGACATTTGGGGAATTTCTGAGGACTGAGGGATCGAGACTGAGTCAGCAGCTTCCAAGAGGTCTCAGCACAGACAGGAGGGGGAAAGGGTTTCAGTTTCCTCAGAGTTTGAGCAGTTCTAGAGCATACCATTTGCAGTGAAGATCAGGCCTTGTGGTATTTACCATAGAAACAGGGTACGAGGAGTTGTAGGCATCTTGTTTCTTTTTTTGTGTGAATTCTCACTCTTGTCGCCCAGGCTGGAGTGCAGTGAGGTGCTCATGGGCATCGCAGACTCCAACTGGTGGACTCAGGCTATGCCCCCGACTCACCCTTCCTTGTAGCTGGAAGGTATTTGAGATGCACGCCACCGTGTCGGGCTCACAGGTTAACTGACAAATCATTCCAAGTTGTGCCTGAAAATGATAAGACCCACGACT
>NW_007051416.1:0-745 GCF_000164805.1 Carlito syrichta | reverse complement strand
CCATCCTGACTGAAAATTGGTGACTCCTCAAGGTCGTTTTCACTTGCATTTTCGGATGACAAATGAGGCTGAACTTTTTCCAATGTCTTTGGTGGCTGCTTGTATGTCTGCTGTTGAGATGGGTCTGTTCATATCTTTTGCTCACTGTGAAATGAGGCTGTTTGCTTTTTTCTTGTCGGCAAGTGGCAGTTCCTTGTAGTTCCGAGCTGATCATCCCTTGTCAGATGTACATTCGCAAATATGTTTTCCGCATCTGTGGGTTGCGTTTCTCTAGGAGTCAGGGCCTCACTCTGATGCCCAGATGGTACTAGAGTGGTACAATCACACCTGACCACAGGGTAGACCTCCGGGGCTCAGGCAATCCTCCCAAGCGGCTGCAACGAAAAGCCTATGTCTCCAAGCCCAGCTCATTGATGACATTTTGGAGATAGAGATGAGGCTGCCTGATGTTACACAGTCATGTTTCAACTCCTGGGCTCCAGCAATCTTCCGTCCTCAGCCCGCCAAAGTGCTGGATGACAGGTGGGAGATTCCATGCCTGGCCTACCCTTAGCGGGAGTCGTTTTGGTCCACAATGAAGTGTGCTTTGATTGCGGGGATACGCTTCCTAGCTGTCCATAGCCAACGATTTAGCTTGCTTCCCTTAGGGTTCTATGAGTTTCCTTTACTTCTCACCACCAACATTCACCACTCAACTTTGCGGAGAGCACCCTGGCATTTGTTCTTGCCACAGAGTCTCCTTGAA
>NW_007051415.1:2340-3567 GCF_000164805.1 Carlito syrichta | reverse complement strand
CAGTAGTGATTATTTCTGGGTGAATGCTGGTTTGTTTTTTTTTTTTCCTTTTGTACATCTTTATTCTTAAAAGAACAGGCATCACGGGTATGATTTTAAAGCAGCCATAGAAGGAGCAATGGAATGAAGCCAGCATGACTGCAGAGGGCAGGGCACTTTGGAGCCAGGGTGGTCAGAAGGATGCTTGTGTGGAGATAGATGTCAGCAGACCTGGCCCCAGAGGGCTGATGCACCCACTGTTGTAAATAGAATGTTTTCTTAATGAAGCTTTCGCTATTGTTTAGTATCCAGTTTAGCAAACCTATCTTGAGTGCCTGCTGGGAGTCAGACACATTATTAGGAGTACAAATCTGCATATGTTGGGGGAAATCCTGCAGGGAGCAGTCCACCCCCTCCCATCCCACCCCCAGAAGAAGGGGCAAATACATACAGCTATCTGTATGCAAAACAAAAACAAAGAAAGAAATGAAAACAAAATCTGGTAGACAGGCCCATTCCACTAGATTGTTGGGGAAATGCATTCTGGGACAGTCCTTCTGAGGCCGGCTTGACCAGCTCCATCAGAGTTGGGTTTTTTTTTTAATGGATGCATAATAGATATACATAGATGAGAAAGGACAGGCTAAGGTCATGAAGGATCAGTCTGCCCCTCACCACAACGGGTTCTAGGGAGGCTGTGGGAAGGCTCCTCAGGTCAGCTTCCAGTGTCCTTGTCCCTGATACTAAATGCTGCATTGTACAGTGGCAGTGAGGGGAATCATTGGAGCCTTGTAGTGAGAAGCTAACTTTTTTTCATCACAGGAAACTTGTTGCCTAGACTCTTTCAAAGTAAGGCACTATGAGATAGTCAGAAGATGAAGAGACAGGGAAATACTCAATGGCTGCTTTAAATAGGTGGACGAGCAACTGAAAACCATAGAGTAAAAGATAGGCAGGCAGCTGCAAAATTTACCTTGCTGAAATTTCTTCATATATATATATGAATATATATGTATGCACATGGCAACTATCAAATGGAAAAAAAATCTGAAAAGTCAATATGGTCCAGAAAAACAAAAATCAACTGCTATGATGCCAGGGACTCAAAGGCACTTCCCCAAAGATTAATTTGGAACTAGAAAGTAACATTTGTTGCTGGCTTTTTTTAAATGACGGCAGAGGGCTTAATCTTGTAATCGTAGGCTGCAAGTAAGTACTTGATATCTGCTCTAAATGACCTGGAGAGGA
>NW_007051415.1:0-1260 GCF_000164805.1 Carlito syrichta | reverse complement strand
GGGGTTATAAGTACAGGAGTTGTAGGGATGTTATTGATTGCCTGTCCACCCAACACTGTTGTCTTCCTTTCTTTCTACCAGAACTCAGATTCTTTCAGGATCCATCTTCTCCATGGATGCTTCAGCAGAAGCTTTTTCCATCCTCATTTATAGCATGGCCCTGACTGGTCAATAGTTCCTGTTCTTGCCTGTGATTCATTCCTAGCTGGATATATTTTGGATCTGAGAGTAATCAGTGAAACAAAGTCATGTTCCATGAATGGGCCTAAGATATGTGAGGAAAGGGAGTGGGGGAAGGAGGAGAGAAAGAAAGTGGGAGAGTGAATGAGGGATAAAAAGACAGCAAAGCAAATGTGAGCCACAAGAAATTAGAAGGAAAATACCGCAAGTTATCTTGATTACTAATTTGTAACATACACAATGAGTGTCCACTCTCTGTTTCCTCTGGTCACACAGGTTGGTGTGGGATCAATACTCATAACCACAATTTACTTTTTAAAAATGTGTATTTACTGAGCAGTGAATGTTAGTCTTTGTAGTGGGTGCTCTGGGGAAAACGTAAACTCCTCTCCTATAGGAGTTTATTGTACTCTATTCTCTCTGGGTTGTTCACAAACCAGAATGCTAATTTGCTGTGATTGTAGGTGGAGCAGTTACTTTTTTGCTCAGGGGATCCCTGAGCACCCGAATGAGTACCCAGAAACTACTCTTAATAGTAAGAAGAAAGACTGTGCAGTGAGGTGGTTACAGCACAGGGTGTGGAGTTAGTCATATTTGGGCTCAAACCCCAGGCCTGCCCCTTCCTAGCTGTGGAATGCTGGCAAGATACCAGCCTTACTAGCCTCAGAGTTCTCATAGTTAAACCTGAAGGACTGACTGTGAGTGTTCCAGATTGTAAAGGATTGGGAACTACCTGCATGTGAAGTACATAACTAATGGTAATCACTGCTGTTGCTATCAAAGGAAAGTTTGTTAGTTTTTTCTTATTTATATAAAAAAATTGAACAGAGACAGAATGTCACTATGTTGCCTAGGCTGATCTTGAACTCGTGGCCTCTGGTGCTGAGATTATAGACTTGAGTCACCATGCCTGACGTAGGATGAATGTTTTTAAAAAATCAGAAATCATGGTGAAATCATGCCATACTAGCAAACAACAACAAAACTAATCGGAAAATAGCAAGTAGTGCCAAAAATGAGAGAAATTGGAGCACTGTACATTGTCGGTGGGAGTGTAAATGGTACAGCTACTATGGAAAA
>NW_007051414.1:0-725 GCF_000164805.1 Carlito syrichta | reverse complement strand
GCGATCCTTCCACCCTCAGCCTTTCCAAGTAGCTGGAACTACAGGCGCGTGCTACCACGGCCAGCTAATTTTTGATTTATTGTAGAGATGAGGTCTCGCCAAGTTGCCCAGACGGGTCTCAAACCCACGGGCTCAGCAATCCACTCACCTCGGTCTCCCAAAGGTGCGGGATTACAGGCTGAGCCACCGAGTCTGGCTAAATTTCATTTTTGAATCACTGTGGCTTATTTATTTTGCTCTTACAGATAACTAAACAGAAATAGTAACATTTAATAAACTTCTTTTTCTTACATATCAATATATGTCATCTTTTGCAAAGAAACATTTGGAAAACTTATTTGACTGCTTGTATTAATCAATGTCTCAGCAGGAAAAAAAAGATGGCCAATTCAATAAAAATCATTGAAATTAATTGTTAAACTATGAGTAACCAAAAAATGAGAGTAAAACACTCAGGGACTTGTAACAAAGAACACCAGGGACTTAGAACAATGAAAATACTACAACTAGGATGAAAGGCAAAAGAGAAGGGAATAGCTTTTGAAACTAGCAAAATCTTGGAAGTGGGAGAAGGTCTCTAATTCAAATGCTACTGATGGGAGTCAAGACCTCAGATGGTGAATGTAGACACTTTCAACACCCTTCCAGTGGAAAGGAATTAGAGGCTACACACACACACACACACACACACACACACACACACAATTTTTTCTTCAAAGAAAAGG
>NW_007051413.1:0-1508 GCF_000164805.1 Carlito syrichta | reverse complement strand
TTTTTTTTTTTTTTTTAGAGTTGGAGTCTCACTCTGTCGTCCAGACTGGAGTGCAGTGGCCGCTCCCGGGCCACCGCAGCCTCGGCTGCTGGGCTCCAGCGATCCATCCGCGTCAGCCTTCCGAGTAGCCGGAATTACAGGCATGCGCCACCACACCCAGCTGATTTTTTGATTTATTGTAGAGATGAGGTCTCACTGCCCAGGCGGGTCTCGAACCCGCGGGCTCAGGCAATTCACTCACCTCAGCCTCCCAAAGGCGCGGGATTACAGGCTGAGCCACCGAGCCCGGCTATATTATTTATTTATATGGAAGAATTGCATGGATGACTTATCCTTATAGGAGTGTGAATGGTGAATGGTGAATCAGACCATTGTTTACAGGTTTTCCAGAAGCATCTGGTGCTTTGACCTTGGCAATGGTGCCTGATGAAGAGGAGGAGCAGGACCAAGAGAAGTTGCAGCGGTCAGAGATAAACAGATCTCTTCCTGGCTGTGACAAAGGTTCAAATGTTGCAACATTATTATTATTGTTATTTAGTCGAAGTCTCACTCAGTCGCCCAGGCTGGAGTGCAGTGGCATGCTCACAGTCACCCCAGTATCGACTGCCTCAGTCTTTCAAGTAGCTGAAACTACAGGCATGCGCTATATGCCTGGTTAATTTTTTGATTATTGTAGAGATGAGATCTCACCAAGTTGCCTGGGCTGGTCTTGGTCTCACGGGCTCAGGCAATCCACTCGCCTCGGCCTCCTAATGTGCTGTGATGACAGGCTGAGCCACCGAGTCCGGCCTGCAACATTATTTTTTAATTTATGTAGAGGCTTTAGACATCTCTATTTCACAGAAATTTATCAATAAGAAAACTATGCCCAGTTCAAACTTCTCTCTAGAGGCATGGATTATCCATGATGCCATTTGACCTTTATGAAGAATTAGGAGTCAAACCAAGTTGTTACTTAGTAGTGTTCATCACAAGTCACAGTCTAGGGCATATTTATGTGAAGTGTTTGTGCATGGCGGCCCCTCTTCAAGGGAAGGGTAGGAGTACCAGGATTTCAGGCCTGGACTGTGGTATTGGTTTCACATTATGTGTTTGGGAATGATCTCATCATTTTAGCTATTAGATAACTCTAAAATTGCATTGTCCAAGAGACAATAAATGTATTTGCTAAGAAAGAGATACTGAAACTAGACCCTTTAGTTTCAAATCCCAACTCTACTCTGGGCAAATTGGGATAGTAATACAATTGTTGATTTTATAAGACTGATTTGAGGCTCAAACAAACTCATAAATATAGCAGAATCATGGTTCATGTGGGTACTGTTAATAATCCCATGTTAACTGATTATTGTAATTCATGCTGGCTGGATTTGAGTACATAGATAATGAAAGGATTTCGGTGCCAGTAATGACTCCACACCCAGTCAGAACCAAGAGATTTATTAAAGGGGCAGTTACAGGAAGGGACTGTAACCAAGGAAGAGTAAGGGGGGGAGAGAGAGAGTGAG
>NW_007051412.1:0-732 GCF_000164805.1 Carlito syrichta | reverse complement strand
CCAAAGCGACTGGTTGAAATTCTGAAGTCTGGAAAGACACATTAAGCCAAGGGGCTCCACACGACTACCTTGCTTTGTCTGTTCTGTTTCTAACTGCTTAGTGTTATAAATCAATATTTTGACCCATGCCTAAAAATAATGTAAAATATCCAGTTACCCAAAAATAACTTATTTTTGTATATTTTTACTATATAATGGCAAGTTTCTAATAGCATATGGGTACATTGGATCACAATGTGACAGTTTTATTTTAATGTTTTATTTTTATTTATATTAATAATTCACTGAAAATTATACCCTTGGTAATTATTTAAACTTAAGATGAAATCGTAAATGTCAATTTTAAAACTTTTGAGTGAACACATTATTTTCCACAATTATTTTTAGCTGTAATAAGCAAAAATATTCAGAGACCACTGCTAAGCTAAGAGAGAGAAGAAGAAGGATAAAAGAGGGGGAGGAAAAGAAGGAGGAGGAGGAGGATGGAGGAAAAACTAGAGATGCAAAACTTTGTAATTATTTTTTCTGTCTGACTTAGGTTTTTATTTTTATTTTTTGAGTTGGAGTCTCACTCTGTTGCCCAGGCTGGAGTGAAGTAGCATGTTCACGGCCACTCCAGCATCGACCTACTGGGCTCCAGCGATCCTTCCACCTCAACCTTCCAAGTAGCCAGAACTACAGGTGCATGCTACCATGCCCGGCAAATTTTTAATTTATTGTAGAGATGAGGGG
>NW_007051411.1:0-737 GCF_000164805.1 Carlito syrichta | reverse complement strand
GAAGCCATGACAGCACAGAGACGGAGGGTCGACCTTACAAAGAGCTTTAGGGAATGATTACTGCAAACATAGAAAGGACAACCCAAAGCTGGGTTGGGGAGTATCTTGTCAACTCAGGCTGCCATACCCAAATACCACAGACTAGGTGACTTTCATAACACAAATTTATTTCTCATAGTCGTTTAGGAAGTCCAAGATCAAGTTACTTTCTGTTTCACTTAATGGAGAGGGATCTCTTCAGGTTTTGCAGTCTTCTTGCTGTGAGTTCACATGACAGAGAAAGAGATCCATCTCTCTCTCTCTCTCTCTCTCTCTCTCTCTCTCTCTCTCTCTCTCTCTCTCTGAGATGACATCTCACTCTGTCATCCAGGATGGTATGTGGTGGCACAATCATGGCCACCCCTGAGTTGACCTGCTGGGCTCAGGTGATCCTTCTGCCTCAGCCTTCCAAGTTGCCAGAACTGCATGCATGCGTTACTACCCCTGGCTAATTTTTTGATTTATTGGAGAGATGGTGACTTACCATATTTTCCAGGCATGTCTTGAACCGGCAGGCTCAGGCAATCCTCTTTCTTCAGCCTCCCAAAGTGTTGAAATTACAATCTTGAGCCATTGCACCCAGCCCTTTTTCTCTTTTTATAAGTACATTAATCTCATCTTGAGGGCCCAACCTCATAACCTAATCAAACCCAAATTCTCTCCTAAAGGCTTCATTTACAAATGCCATCAAACCAGAG
>NW_007051410.1:0-773 GCF_000164805.1 Carlito syrichta | reverse complement strand
CCAGTGTGGATTTTGGTGGCATAGCAATGAACCAGGCTTTTTCTCTGGGCAATGAAGAACCATCAAATGTGTCTGAGGAGGAGCAGAACAGGATTGAATATGTCAGAGGAGTATCAAGAAACTGCCTGAGGTCATAGCCACAGGATTGGAATAAGACTCACAAAGATGATTCTGCATTTCTGCTGAAGCTCATGCTATGGAGCAAGTAAAGACCAAGTCTGGACTAAGACTCAGACCTTGACCTTGGCCTGCTCTACCTTTCACATGCAGAGGAATGTCTCTGTCTCCTGGCACCAGGTCCTTCTGTGGGTGGAGGAGGCAGATGGTTAAGCCCTCGGATGTTCCTTGGAAGCTCAGAAGTCACATCTGGCAACCAAATCTCTTGTCCCTTAATCAGAGCTTCTGCCATTTCCTCACTTTACACATTTCATTTCCAGTTAAGGTGATGTTTGAACAAAGAATTTTTTGACTACATATAAATTTGAAAAATCACTGAGACATGATTGTCAGAGTTCTGACACTAGTATTCTCAGCTGATTTCATGACACGCAAACTTCCAATCTGAAACGCAGCAAATTAACACATATCATTTCCAGGATCAGACTGTGGGTCTTCTGGTCAGATACAGTGGGATATGTAATCATGTACCTCAGTGTGGAACTGTTAAGTATTTGGTTGATTTTTATGATGAATACAATGTTAAATGGAAAGCTGGGATGACCCACCTGAACAAGGAGAATAATACTTTCAAATAAAAGTAATTCACCTTTATT
>NW_007051409.1:3504-6322 GCF_000164805.1 Carlito syrichta | reverse complement strand
TGTGAAGATGTCCATCTTACCTAAGGCAATCTACAAATTCAATGCAATACCCATCAAATTATCAGCAGCATTCTTCTCTGACCTAGAAAAAACAATGCAGGAATTCATATGGAAACACAAACGTCCAAGAATAGCCAGAAAAATCCTCAGCAAAAAAACCCCAAAAAACAAAAAACAAAAAAACAAAACAGGTGGTATCACATTACCAGACTTCAAACTTTACTATAAAGCTACAATCATCAAAACAGCTTGGCATTGGTATAGGAACAGGCATATAGATCAACGGAATAGAATTGAGATTCCAGAAGCAAAACCTCAATTTCTCAACCAACTTATCTTTGACAAAGACTCTACCACCTACCACTGGGGAGAGGAGAAACTGTTCAGTAAATGGTGCTGGGAAAACTGGCTGACCACATGCACAAGATTGAAACAGGACACCTATCTATCCCCATGCACAAAGGTTAACTCCAAATGGATCAGAGACCTAAATGTAAAACCTCAAACCATAAGAACCTTAGAAAAGGAAGGAAATGCCCTCATGGAAATCGGAACTGGCATCCAATTCCTAAACAAAACCCGAAACCCACAGGTCATAAGAGAGAAGTTAGGCAAGTGGGACCTTATTAAACTGACAAACTTGTGCAAAGCCAAAGAAACCATCAAGAGAGCAGGGAGACAGACCACAGACTGGGAAAAAATATTTGCCAACTCCATGTCTGACAAAGGCTTAACATCTTGGATCTACAAGGAACTCAAATGTGCTGAAAAGAAACAAACAAACAATCCCATTATAAAATGGGCAAAAGATATGAACATACACTTCACAAAGGAAGACATCCGAGCAGTGAATAAACACATGAAGAAATGCTCAACCTCACTAATCATCAGGGAGATGCAAATCAAAACCACACTGAGATACCACCTAACTCCAGTCAGAATGGCAATTATCAACAACTCAAAAAATAACAGCTGCTGGAGAGGGTGTGGTGAAAAGGGAACACTTCTACACTGTTGGTGGGAGTGTAAACTAGTGCAACCTCTGTGGAAAGCAGTGTGGTGATTCCTAAAAGCTCTAAATATCAACCTCTCATATGACCCCGCAATCCCCCTACTGGGAATATATCCTGAAGAACTCAAATCACTCTATCAAAAAGATACCTGAACACATATGTTTATCACAGCATTGTTCACAATAGCAAGAACCTGGAAGCAACCATGCTGCCCATGAAAAGAGGAGTGGATTAAAAAAATATGGTACATGTACACAATGGAATACTATGTAGCCATAAAAAGGAACAAAATCATGAATTTCGCAGCAACCTGGATATAACTAGAGTCTATAATACTGAGAGATCTCTCACAGAAACAAAGATTCGAGTATCACATGTTCTCACTCATATAATGGACCTTGAACATTCAATGTAATACTATAAGAAAATGACTGACAGTAGTGGGAAACTATGGGGGGAGTGAGATGGGATTAACGGTAGCAAATATCTGTCTGGGGATGGGGAAACACCTCTTACCAACAGGGTGCCTGAATGAAACGTATTTGTATACCTAACACTTAACTGTACCCCACAAAACCATAATAAAAAATATTGACTATTGATAAAAAAAGAAAAACACATCAAACCACCCCCTAAACCACCATTAACCTAAACATAAAATCTCATTAGCATTTATGCAGCCATAATGATTTTAGTTGTATTAGTTTTATTTAATTATGTTTAGTTCATTTTGCATGTTAAAATCAGAATAAAGATGAGTGTGTGTATTTTCACAGTAAGTCACTCTCATAGTTATTTTTTAGGTGTTAGCCACTGTTTCTAGTCAAGTTAATAGGTTTCAAATTCCAGCTATCACTAGATATGATTTATAGTTTGGTTTTAGAGACTTTAAGACTTTTTAATTGGACAAGTGATGTATAACATGTATTGTGTTTAGTTTAAGTAAAACATTTTAAGATTTACTAACTGAAAGTAGTAAGTGTTTTTGGTCTGCTTAACATCGTGGTATAGCTTGAAAAATTTGTCAAAAGATAATGGCTTGATCAGACGCTTTCAGATGATAAATGAAAGTTGTTTGCTTTGAAAGATCACTAGATGGCGATAACTTCTAAAGGATGATATGCGAGAAGGAGTGTGCATCAGGAGGATTTCCTGAAAAACATCATGCATGAATTATCTGTTCTGCTTCTTATCTCAGTCAAGGTCATTAATTAAGTTATTGGCTACATCTGTTGTAGGACTTTTCTCTGTCCTTTCCCTTATACTAATAATATAAGAACTCACTGTTAACTAGCAATAAACAGCATCTGTCCTGCTAACACCAGAGTCAGTTGTCTGAGTGTTTCTTTCAATGCCAACTCCGTTTCTCCTTCAGAAAATCCTAGACCCAGCTGGAGCCATTGTGATTTGTGTGAGATAGTACCCCACTATGAATTTAATGTCCATTTAACTGATGATTAGTGACATTGAGCATCTTTTCACATGCGTTTGGGACACTTGTATGTCTTCTTCTGAGAAGTAACTGTTCATGTCATTTGCCTATTTTTAAATATGGTACTTTTTTCCCTGTTGAATTAATTCTCTTATAGATTCTGTTGTTAGTTTATTTACAGAATCATAGTTTGAAATTTTTTCCTTATTTGGCAGTTTGTCTATTTACTTTGAGGATAGAATAGTATAACTGCTTTATACATAGACTTTCTTTCTTTTTTTAATCAATATTTTTTGTTATGATTTTGTGGGGTACAGTTAAGGGTTAGGTGTACAATTATGTTTCATTCAGGCACCCTGCTGATAAGAGGTGT
>NW_007051409.1:0-2646 GCF_000164805.1 Carlito syrichta | reverse complement strand
TCTTGATGGTTTCTTTGGCTTTGCAGAAGCTTGTCAGTTTAATAAGGTCCCACTTGTCTATCTTCTCTCTTATGACCTGTGGGTTTCGGGTTTTGTTCAGGAATTGGATGCCAGTTCCGATTTCCATGAGGGTATTTATTTCCTTTTCTAAGGTTCTTATGGTTTGAGGTTTTACATTTAGGTCTCTGATCCATTTGGAGTTAACCTTTGTGCATGGGGATAGATAAGGGTCCTGTTTCAATCTTGTGCATGTGGTCAGCCAGTTTTCCCAGCACCATTTACTGAATAGGTTCTCCTCTCCCCAGTGGTAGGTGGTGGGGGCTTTGTCGAAGATGAGTTGGTTGAGAAATTGAGGTTTTGCTTCTGGAATCTCAATTCTACTCCAATGATCTATATGCCTGTTCTTGTACCAATATCAAGCTGTTTTGAAGATTGTATCTTTATAGTAAAGTTTGAAGTCTGGTAATGTGATACTACCTGCTTTTTTGTGTGTGTGTGTGGAGGATTGTTTTGGCTATTCTTGGACGTTTGTGTTTCCATATGAATTCCTGTGTTGTTTTTTCCAGGTCAGAGAAGAATGTTGCTGGTAATTTGATGGGTATTGCATTGAATTTGTAGATTGCCTTAGGTAAGATGAACATCTTCACAACGTTGATTCTTCCAATCCATGAGCATGGTATATTTTTCCACTTGTTTGTGTCATCTGTGATTTCTTTGAGCAGTATTTTGTAATTTTCATTGTAAACATCTTTCACATCTCTGGTTAGGAAGATGCCAAGGTATTTCATGTTTTTGTGGCTATTGTGAATGGAATTGTGTTTTTTATTTGGGTTTCTGTTTGTTTATTACTGGTGTAGAGAAATGTGATTATCTGTTGTACATTTATTTTGTATCCTGAGACTTTGCCAATCCTTTATCATTTATTTTGTATCCTGTGACTTTGCCAAAGGCCTTTATCAATGTTTGACAGATTCTCTTGGGTTTTCAAGGTACACAATCATATCATCTCCAAGGAGAGATAACTTGACTTCCTCTTTTCCTATTTGGATACCCCTGATTGCCTCCTCTTCTCTGATTGCTCTAGCCAGGACTTCCAATACAATGTTGAGCAGGAGGGATGAGAGTGGGCATCCTTGTCTAGTTCCAGTTTTCAGGGGAATTAGTTCCAATTTTTGTCCATTTAGGAGTATGCTGGCTGTGGGTTTCTCATAGATGGCTTTTACTATTTTGAGGTATGTTCCCCAATGCCTAGATGTTCAAGGGTTTTTATCAAGAAGGGGTGTTGGATTTTATCAAAAGCTTTTTCTGCATCTAATGATATGATTATTTGGATTTTGTTTGACATCTGTTGATGAATTTAATTACATTTATGGTTTTACGAATGTTGAATAAGCCTTGCATCCCAGGAATGAAGACTACTTGGTCATGGTGGATGATTTTTGAGATGTATTGCTGAATCAGGTTTGCTAGGATCTTGTTGAGAATTTTAGCATGTATGTTCATCAAAGATATTGGTCTGTAGTTCTCTTTCTTTGTTGGATCTTAACCTGGCTTGGGTATCAATGTGATGTTGGCTTCGTAAAATGATTTGGGGAAAGTTCCTTCTTTTTCAATCACCTGGAATACTTTCAGTAGGATTGGTATCAGCTCCTCCTTAAATGCCTTGTAGAATTCTGCTGGAAAGTCATCTGGACCAGGGCTTTTTTTTGTGGAAAGTTTCCTTATTATGTAGTCAATTTCCTTGATTGTTATTGGTCTATTTCGGGCCTCAATTTCTTCTTGTTGCAACCTAGGTAGGTTGTGTGATGTCAGAAAGTCCTCCATTTCCTTAAGGCTTTCAAGTTTGTTTCCATCCAGTTGTACATAGTAGTCTCTAATGATCTTTTGTATTTCTTCAGAGTCAGATGTGACTTCATTTTTTGTGTTTCTGATTGTGCTTATTTGGTTTTTTTCTTGGTCAGTCTAGCTAGGGGACCATCGATCTTGTTTATCCTTTCAAAGAGCCAGCTTTGTGTTTCATTGATTTTTTAAATTATCTTTTTGTCTCCTATGTCCTGGATTTGGGTTTTTATTTTGGTGATCTGGATTCTTCTGCTGAAATTAGGGTTTTTGTGGTCTTGCTTTTCCAGCTTTTTTAGGTGGTTTATTTGGTTGTGAATTTCTGTTCCTTCCATTTTCTTCATGTGTGTTTGTAGGGATATAAGTTCCCCTCTTACTACAGCTTTCAGGGCATCCCAGAGATTTTGGTAAGATGTTTCTTCATTTTCATTTGTTTCCAGGTATCTTTTGTTTTCTGTTTCGATTTCATCATTGACCCAGGAGTTGTTTAGCATCATGCTGTTTAGTGTCCATGTTTTTGTGGGTTTTGGGGGGACTTCATTGGTGTCAATGTTTATTTTTATTCCACTGTGATCCGAGAAGGTGTTTGGTCGAATTTCGGTCCTTTTAAATTTGCTTATGCTTGATTTATGGCCGAGTATGTGGCCAATCTTAGAATATGTTTCATGTGGTAATGAATAGAATGTGTATTCTGTGATCTTTGGATGGAGTGCTCTGTATGTATCAATTAAGTCTATTTGGTCCAAAGTCACATTGAGGTTCCGGATCTCCTTGCTGATTTTTTGTCCTGATGATGTGTCTAGGGTT
>NW_007051408.1:0-579 GCF_000164805.1 Carlito syrichta | reverse complement strand
TGTGTATTGCACCTCAGTAAATTGTTTTTTAAAAAAATTATACCTAGGTCAGGTGTAATGGCTTAAGCCTGTAATCCCAGCACTTTGGGAAGCCGAGGTGAGAGGATTGCCTGAGCCCATGGGTTTGAGACCAGCTTGGGCAACTTGATGAGACCTCATCTCTACAATAAATCAAAAAATAGCTGGGCATGGTGGTGTGTGCCTGTAGTTCCAGTTACTTGGAAGGCTGAAGTGGAAGGATCGCCTGATCCCAGCAGGTCAAGGCTGTGGTGGCCAGGAGTGTGCCACTGTACTCCAGTGTGGGTGACAGAATGAGACTCCAACTCAAAAAAAAAATTAAATCTAGCCAGACATGGTGGCATACGCCTGTAGTCCCAGCTACTCGGAAGCTGAGGCAGAAGGATTGCCTGAGCCCAGGAGGTTGAGACTGCAGTGAGCCATGATTGTGCCACTGCACTCCAGTGCACTCCAGTCCTAGTACAGAGTGAGATCTCGACTCAAAAAAAAAAAAAAATGTCTGGGCACAGTGGCTCATGCCTGTAATCCCAGCACTTTGGGAGGTGGAGGTGAGAGGATTGG
>NW_007051407.1:0-826 GCF_000164805.1 Carlito syrichta | reverse complement strand
TCGACCTCAATAAAGAAGGTTGTATGTGGCTACTTTATACTGCTAGTGCGGAATTTCCCTTTGATTGAGTTTTGTGAAATGACATTTACGTTTTGTACGTTGTGCTACACATGTTTCCCAGAAATCAATCCCACTTGGCATGGTTTCTAATTGAATTCATTTTACTATACGTGGCTGAGGATTGGTGTCCGAAATGCCGATGAATGCCTTCCAATGAATAATTGAAGAAAAAGCCTAGAGATTCCACACCTGCACCAACAGTATGGGAGCTCGGTGGACATCCGCTCGGAGAACAATCCTAGCCCATGATAGCTGCTGCTTTCCAAAAGCTCTTGAAAGTCTCTGGAAGTTGTCCTAAGTTAGGCATCCAAGCCACCAGACAGGTTTGGTCTCCGAGAGAGCATTGAGAGTAGGTGGCACACGGCCATGACCTATCCCCACCCCGAGCTGTACATGACGAAAGGTCTGCTTGGTTGAGTGTGGCCGAGAAGATGATGCTGTGTCTCCCCTCAGCTCCCAGACCGGAGAGTCAGTGTCTTCTTCCTTCCAGCTCTGAGTCATGGAGGCTCCGTTCCTGGCAAGTGAGTCCCAGAGGCTGGGGCTTCCTTCCCCCATCTGTTGCCCACTCACAGGATTGGAGCTCTGTGCAGGGCCGGGCAGGCCGGGACAGTGGGGTTCAGATTGTCTTCACGCTGCTTTTCTTGTAGAGCAGAGGTGACATGCTGGTGGCGATCACCCGTTAGGACCTGGACACCTGGCCTCACTCAGCACCCACCCCTGAAGCATGGATGTCACTCCAAGAGAAGTGGGTCTCTGTCCTTCCCGT
>NW_007051406.1:0-778 GCF_000164805.1 Carlito syrichta | reverse complement strand
TAGGGATCAGGGAGGGCCGAGGACCTGAGGCCACTAGGACGCTTTCCCCTTTTTCACTTGGCACAAGAAACCAGGAAAGGCTCCTGCTGGCTCTAACAGAGGACTCTGAAACCGGAACGAACACCGGTAACTTGGGAGTCTATTGTTCCCATTTTCCACGGTTTATGGTTTTTGTTTTTAAACAATTTAAGTTTAACTTTGAGTCACATTGAGGAGCCTTAGTGCAAGTCACAGCTTCTCTTGATGTAATTTTAGAAATTTATAGAATAGTTTATATAGATTAAAGAAAATTTAAGTAACCATTTTGTTATAGAAGTATGGTTACTTAAGTTTGATTTAAGGGGACCAGTGAAGTTTGAATTAGGTCAACTGGTGCTAGAATAGTGTAACCATAGCAGCAATTGTTTTAATAAAAACTAGTTTGAATCAGTACAGAATAGTAGAAGTTAATAATTCACTATGGTGGTTTCGGGTTTAGACATTGAGTGATGTTAATTCAAGATGATGTAGTTGTAATACAATTAAGGGCACATAAGAAATTGGTTTGGGGAACATTAAGCTACAAAAAGACAATTTGTGGTTGTTCTTTCTCATGTTCTTCCTTATGTATGAAAAAAACATTTGCTTGAGAGTGGGGGGTGTCCTTTGTGCACCTGGACCTGTTCATGTGAAAGGCACATGCTACTTTTTGTTTCCTGTGATGATGAATTGGCAGAGTTTGGGGATAAAAGCCCTGGGATTACACCCATTAAATGGCTTCTGCTTACTAAGCAGGAGG
>NW_007051405.1:0-991 GCF_000164805.1 Carlito syrichta | reverse complement strand
TTTTCTTGGAATTATTTATTGTTGTCTTAAAAATTAAATTTGGCATGGTTTAGATTTGAGGAACATGCTAATATTTGAATTACAGAAAAAAAGTGAGTCTTATTAATCTTATCTTTGATATACTGGAATTTAAAAATAGGAAAATGGAAGCATTTCTCATTTGACAGATTTTTACATTAGTTACCATATGCAATCCTTACTACAACTTAATAAGAATTGACTTCTTTTGCAGGTGAAGAAGGTCAATACATAATTTCGATGGTAGAGTCAGGATTTGCATCCACTTTTTTGAGGTTCTATATTCTTTTTTTTTTTTTTTTTTTTTGAGTTGGAGTCTCACTCTGTCGCCCAGACTGGAGTGCAGTGGCCACTCCCGGCCACCGCAGCCTCGACCTGCTGGGCTCCGGCGATCCTTCCGCCTCAGCCTTCCGAGTAGCCGGAATTACAGGCATGCGCCACCACGCCCGGCTGATTTTTTGATTTATTGTAGAGACGAGGTCTTGCCGCCCAGGCGGGTCTCGAACCCGCGGGCTCAGGCAATTCACTCACCTCAGCCTCCCAAAGGCGCGGGATTACAGGCTGAGCCACCGAGCCCGGCTGAGGTTCTATATTCTTGACCATGAATCATAGCTGAACCTTAATGAAAGAGAATCATAGCTGAACCTTAATGAAGGAAATGATTATTTCATTTTTGCCCCAGGATTGTCCATGTTTAGAATTCTAGTATTTGGAGTCTCGGGTTATTTTGTTTTATTAATATAAAATGATTAGAATTATTAGATGTAAATAATCTTTAAAATCATAAAACACTAAAAAAAAGAGTCCAGCTTCTCAGTTCATTACTTTTAATAACTTGAGAAACTGAGTTTGGAATAAACATATAAATAAAGTGAAATTAACAGAATGTGCATTTTCTGAAAATATACAGAAATACATTATGTACATAGTATAGATTTCAAATGTAATCTAACTTTTTAACTTTTTCAACTTT
>NW_007051404.1:0-766 GCF_000164805.1 Carlito syrichta | reverse complement strand
TCGTTTGAGAGTTAAATTATGAAACAGATGTTAAACATTTACAAACCTCAGTGAGTTATTTTAAATTGACATCCAGTCATTTTAATTTAGTTTGTATATAGAAAGTAATTCCAGCTCTGTATCATTACAAGACAAAATATTAAATGAAACTCAAACTGCTTCTTTTCTTCATGTTGTATCAAAGTCTTTTTGTTCCTTTTGCATGGACTTTCAGTTCTTTACAAGAATAAAAAATACACTCCTTTTCCTCAGAACTTCCCTTCTCAACAACCACTAAGTTTGTATTATATGACTATAATTGATGGGTAACAATATAAGCAAATGTGTTTATGATATCCATTCTTTATTTAACTTTACTCTTAATTCATAGAGGAAATTATGGTATCAAGGTACTTCCCTTAAGAGTTCTTAAAGTGTTTCATTCCACTTTTTGTTTTGTGACCTGTTTTCATTGCCTAGACGCACTGGGAGAAATGAGGAAACTGATCTCATTTGTTTTAATCTCTCAGTGGCCAGCTATTATTTTCCTGAAGCCTGGCCATGGGTTTTGTCACAGGGCTTTGTAGAATGCCTCTTTGTTTCAAGCACAGACCATGCTGACCTTGAACTGCAACAGAGGGCAGAAACCATGAGAAGTGCTCCACACTGTGACTTTTATTCCGATTGTCTTTAGATGTTCTCACTTGGCTCAAATCAGGCTTCCCAGAACACAATCTTAGGGTGGGGTTTACAATGAGAGCAGAATTTCTTCAGAAAGATTTACCCT
>NW_007051403.1:0-4393 GCF_000164805.1 Carlito syrichta | reverse complement strand
CCAGCTAGTCAGCTGGCTAGCCAGGTGAAATAACTATGTAGCTACCTAATGAGCCAGGTGTCATGCCACTTGAATTAACAAACACTTATCCAACTAGCGAGCTGGCTAGCCACCTGACTCAACTAGCTGACATAACTAATTAGACCACTGGCTAGCCAGTTGACAACTAGCTGACATCTCTACTTAGCCAGGTGGCTAGCCAGCTGGCTTAACTAGATAGCTACTGATGTATACCGCTGGCTTGCCCACTGAAATAATTACTTAGCTACTTAGCTAACCAGATGGCTAGTGAGCTGACTTAACTAGGTGACTTAACTAGCTAGCCAGCTGGCTAGTCAGCTGACTTAACTAGTTAACTCCCCAGATAGGCAGCTGGCTAGCCAGCTGACTTAACTAACTGACTCAACTAGCTAGCCAGCTGACTAATCTATCTGATTTCAATAGCTAGCCAGAGGGCTGGCCAGCTGATTAACTAGCTGACTTAACCAGCTAGCCAGCTTGCTAGCCAGCTGACTTAACTAGCTATCTATGTACCTACCCGGCTGGGAATCCAGATGAATTAACTAGCTGACTTAACTCGCTAACCCGCTGGCTATCCAGCTGACTTTACTAGCTTGGAACCTAGCTATCCAGCTGCCTACCCAATTGACTTAACTAGTTGACTTAACCAACTATCATGCTGGCACACCTAGCTGATATAACTAGTTAGTCATCTGACTACCCAGTTGAAATAACTAGCTCTCTACCTAGCTAGCTAGCTGACTAGTCAGCAGACTTAACTAGCTCACTTAATTAGCTAGCCAGCTGGATAACAAACTGACTTAACAAGCTCGATACCTGCCTAGTCAGCTGACCTAACTAGCTGACTTAAATAGCTGGCCTGATTGCTAGACAGCTGAATTAACTAGCTTACTACATAGCTAGCCATCTGAATAGCTAGCTGATTTAAATAGGTGATTAACTAGCTAGGCAGCTGACTAGACAGCTGACTTAAGTAGCAAGCTTCCTAGCTAGCCAGCTGGATATCCAGATGACTTAGCTAGGTGACATAACTAGCTGGGCAGCGTGATAGATAGCTGACTTAACTATCTAGCTACATAGCTAGCCAGCTGTCTAGCCAGTTGACTTACCTAGGTGACTTATGTTGCTAGTCAGCTGTCTAGAAGGCTGACCTAACTGCCTAGCTACCTAGCTTGACAGATGGAGAGCCAGCTGAGTTAACTAGCTAATTAACTAATAGCCCTCTGGCTTTCCAGCTGACTTAATTACCTAACTACCTACCTAACCAGCTGGTTAGTGAGCTGACTAAACTAGGCTCCTTAACTAGTTAGGTCACTGGCTAGACAGCTGACTTAAATGGCTATCTACCCAGCTAGGCAGCTTGCTAGCCTGCTGACTTAGCTCGCTGACTTAACTAGCTACAAAGCTGACAACTGGCTGACTTAACCACCTAACTACCTAGCTACCCAGCTGTCTCAACTAGCTGGTTTAAGTAGCTAGTTACACAGCTAGCTATCTAGCTAGTCAGCTGACTTAACCATCTGACTTAACTAGCTAGCTGACAAAGCTAGCTGACTTATATAGCTAGCTTCCTAGCTAGCCAGCCCACTTAACTAGCTGAAATATCTAGCTAGCTTGATGGATAGCCATCTGAGTTAACTAGCTTTTTAACTAACTAGCCCTCTGGATAGCCAAGTGAGTTAATCAGCTGACTTAACTAGCTTTCCAGCTGGTTTCCAGCTGACTTAACTAGCTGAGTTAACCAGCTAGTCAGCTGGCTAGCCAGCTGACTTAACTAGCTGGCTGGCTATCTAGCAAGCTGTCTAGCCAACTGACTTTTCTAGTTGACTTAAGCTAGGAAGCTGGCTAGTCAGATCACTAAACTATCTAGCTACCTACCTAGCCATCAGACTAGCCAGCTGTCTGAACTAGCTGACTTGAACAGCAAGCCTGCTGACTAACAAGCTGACTTATCTTGCTAGCTACCTAACTAGCGACCTGGCTAGACAGCTGACTAAACTAGCTTGACTTAGCCGGCTAGCCTGTTTGCTATCCAACTTACTCAACTCGAAGACATCACTATCTAGACAGGTAGTTATATAGCTGAGTTAACTAACCAGCTACCTTCCTTGCCAGTTGGCTAGCAAGCTCTTTCTCGTAGAATTAACCAGCTAGCCAGGTGGCTAGCCAACTGACTTATTACCTTGCTACCTAACTAGCAAGTTGGCCAGCCAGCTGATATAATTAACTGAATTAACTAGCTAGCTACCAGCAAGACAGTTGACTTAAATAGTTGGCTAACTAGCTAGCTATTTAGCTGCCAGCTGATTTAAACAGTTAGTTAATCAGCTAGCTACCTAGCTAACAAGCTGACTTAAATAGTTAGCTGCGTAGGTAGCTAGCTGACTTAACCAGCTAGCTAACTTGTTAGCTTACCTGTTATCTAACGTGCTAGCTAGTTGACTTAATCATCCGACTTAACTCTAGCTAACGAGCTTCCTAGGTGGCTCAAACAACTGACTTAACCCGTTAGCTAGCTGTCTAGCTATCTGACTCATGCAGCTGACTTAACTCGTTAGCTAACTAGCTAGCTAGCCTACTCAACCAGTTAACTCAACCCATTTGCTAACTAGCTACCTGGATGACTCAACCAGCTGACTTAACCAGTTAGTTAACTAGCTAACTATCTTACTCAACATGCTGACTTAACCCATTAGCTAACTAGCTAGTTAGCTGTCTTAACCGGCTGACTTAATTAGAAAGCTGATTTAACTAGCTGTGTTAGGTAGGTGACTTAAGTACTTAGGTAGCTGACTTAACTGGCTGACTTAACTAGTTAGCTAGTTGACTTAAATACCTGAATTAAATAGTTAGCTAACTATTTAACTAACTGTATAACTAACTGACTTAACTTTAAATAACTAGTTAAGTAACAGACTTAAGTAGCTCACCTAAATATTTAGCTAACTAGTGAGCTAGCTGATTTAGCTAGCTGACTTAGCTAGCTAGCTGGTTAGCTAGCTGACTTTGCTAGCTGACTTAACTATTTGGCTACCAAGATAGCTATCTGACTTAACGAGTTGGTTAATGAGTTAGTTACCTGTTTTATCTAGTTGGTAAACGAGTTAACTAGCTAACTTGACTAGTTGTTTAATGAGTTAGCTAGGTGATTTAACTTGGTTGATGAGTCAGCTGAATAGTTAACTGTTTTAACACGTTGGCTGACTTCACGACCTACTTGTTAGCTTGCTTAACAATTTGGCTTACTAGTCAGCAGACTAGTTAGCTGGGTAGATAGTTGACTGACGAGTTGGCCCCCTAGTCAGCTCTGTTAACTGGTTGGATGGCTGGTTTGCTGACCTAACTATTCGGCCGTTTACTAGACCGATTTGTTAGATGGCCTAACTTTGTCGGCAACTAGTTAGCTGAGCTAACTTGTTGGCTAACAAGTTGGCTGACTATTCGGATGATTGGTTAGCTGACTTCACTAGTTGACCAGCTAGGCTGCTGACCAGATATCTGACTTAACTAGTCAACTGATGAGTGAGCCGACAGGTGAGCTGATTTAAGTAATTGTCCGGCGAGTGATCCGACAGGTCAGCTGATTTAACTAGTCAGTCAGTGAGTGAACCGACTGGTCAGCTGACTTAAGTATTCAACTGGCTAGTGAACTGACTTGTTAGCTTACTTTAGTCGACTGGTGAGTGAGCCTACTCGTCAGAGGACTTAACTACTCGGTCGCCAGTGAGCCAACTTAACTAGTCGACCAGCAATTGAGATGACAGGTGAGCTGCCTTAACTAGTCAGCTTGCTTGCGAGCCGACTGGTGAGCTGAATTATCTAGCCGGCTGGAGAACAAGTTGACTAGTAAGCTAACCTGTTTGCCTGTGAGAGAGCCGACAAGTTAGTTGACCTGTTGGCTGGCGAGCAAGCCGACTAGTTTGCTGACTGGTTGGCAGGAAGATCGAGCCGACAAGTTAGCTGACCTGATGGAAAACGAGCAAGCCCACTAGTTAGATGACCAGCTAGGTGAGTTTCTAACTGACTAGTTAGTTAAGTAACTAGCTGATTTGCTAGCTGACTTAATTAGCTAGCTGACTATCTAGATGGCTATCTAGCTGACATAAGTGAACACCAAAAAAGCTATCTAGCTGTCTAGCTGGCTGACTTAACTAGCTAGCTAACAGGCTAATTAACTGGATAGCTGACTGAACTATCTAGTTGACAAGCTAGCTAGCTGACTAGCAAGCTGAATAGCTAGCTGACTTAACTAGTTAGTTGAATAGTCAGCTTACTTGCTAGCTGACTTAACTAGCTAGCTGGATAACTAGCTGACTTAAGTAGCTGACTAGCAAGTTGACTGGATAGCTGGCTAGTCAGCTGACTTAACTAG
>NW_007051402.1:0-764 GCF_000164805.1 Carlito syrichta | reverse complement strand
GGAAGGATCGCCGGAGCCCAGCAGCTCGAGGCTGCGGTGGCCGGGAGCGGCCCACTGTGCTCCAGTCTGGGCGACCGAGTGAGACTCCAACTCAAAAAAAAAATATATATATATATATATATTATGTCAATGATATAGTGTCCTTCTTGGTGCCTTACATCAGGAGGATAATAATATCCTGTTATTATTGATGTTATGTTGATTCTTTGGGTAAGATATTGTCTGCCAGCTTTCCCCACTTAAAAGTTTCCCTTAGCCGGGCTCGGTGGCTCAGCCTGTAATCCTGTGCTTTGGGAGGCTAAGGTGAGTGGATTGCCTGAGCCCGCGGGTTTGAGACCAACCTGGGCAACTTGGCGAGCCCTCATCTCTACAATTAAAAAACAACAACAAAAAATTAGCCAGGCGTGGTAGCGCGCGCCTGTAATTCCGGCTACTCGGAAGGCTGAGGCGGAAGGATCGCCGGAGCCCAGCAGGTCGAGGCTGCGGTGGCCGGGAGCGGCCACTGCCCTCCAGTCTGGGCGACAGAGTGAGACTCCAATTCAAAAAAAAAAAAAAGTTTTCCTTTTGTAATTTGTGGGATGATACTTTGAGATTATGCAAATATTTTGTTTCTCATCAAATTTTTACCCAATAGTTTTAGCATCCTTTGATGATCTTAAGTATTTTAATACAAAAAATGAGACAAACTGAGGAATATGTTTAATTACATGAAAAATTTTTGATATCTTTAATACACATAATATTCTTTAAAATCAATAAGATAC
>NW_007051401.1:0-810 GCF_000164805.1 Carlito syrichta | reverse complement strand
GAATTATACCTGATTTAAAAAAAAATCTATGATCAATATGCTAAAGGGCATTAATGGAATAATAGATAACTTGCAAGTATAGGTCAATAATGTAAACAGAGATGAAAATTCTAAGAAAGAATCACAGAGTTGTTGCAGATAAAAACAACTAACAGAAATGATGAATATCTTTGATGGACTCATTAGCAAACTGAACATGTCTGAAGAAAGAATATCTGAGCTTGTGAATATGACAATAGAAACTTCCAAAATAGTAAAGGGAAGAGAAAAAGAACTACAGAAATCAGAATGAGGGACCAGTATTAGAAAAGGAATAAGTGAAGGTAAAATAAAAACTTTTATTTTTGTTCTTAATTGATCTGACAGATAATTTACTCAAAGTAATAAGAGTAATAATGAATTAGATTGTGCATACTTATGTGGCAATAACATGAGTGATATTAAGGATACAAGGGACAGGAAGGAGGAATTGGAATTATTTTGATATCATAAAATTTGTTGACTATGCACAAAATAGTAAAGTGTTGTCTTAATGTGGACTTGTAAAGGTGTACTGCAACCTCTAGGGGAAGCAATTTTTTCAAAGTTAAAAGAAAGTAGAGAAAATAGAGTCATACAAAATGCCCAGTTAAAACCACAGAAGGCAGAAGAATAATGGAACATTAGAAGACGGACCAAGAACAAGGGTAGAAAATAGGAAACACTAAAAATATTGTAAATGTTGATCCAACTATATTAATAATCATTTTAAATATTGATGATCTAAGTATAACAAAGACAAACATTGTCTAAGTGAAGATAAAAAAACAA
>NW_007051400.1:0-1559 GCF_000164805.1 Carlito syrichta | reverse complement strand
GAATGAAAGCAAATTATACTAAGGTGACTTATTTGAGAGCACTGTCAAATGACTCTAGTAATAAACATGCTTGATTACCAAAACTAAGCAGAGGCCCGTTCATAATCATAAAGAGCAACATATGCTAATTCTTTAAAAATACTTGCTTTATTAATTTGTTAGTCTAAGAATAAACTCTGCATCAGTTTAAGGAAATATAAAAAGATTATCTCAACTTTTTCTTTTATGAAAAAATGGATTTAGAGAACATGCTGAAATTATCCCTAGGGGAAAATTTTACCCATGCCATTTGCATAATTCTATCCAGGTGTATTATATTTTTCCTTTCCATTTTAAATATATTATATTTGAATCACATTCATATCAGCATTTATTTTCAAGGATACTCTTTATGTCTAAAGTAATTAATATATTTTCAAAGTATTTTCATTCTAAGGATTTTTTTCCTATTTGGAAATGCCTATATAAGCAATCAGACCAAAACATAATTTGTTTTTTTCTTTGAAGTAGTGCTTAATAAGAAGTTTTGGAACCAGCTGATTAAAAAACCATGTGTACTCAGTTACTTCACAGAAAGACCTGTTTCTGTTATTAAGGAAAAGAAAAGATATTGTCCCAATTAGGCAAATGTAAATTGATGGTGGAACTACATAAGAAAAGCTATTGTTTATGTACCCAATCTCTGATTGTGAGCCAAGTAAGATTAACCAATATTGTGAACTGACTCTTAGATTCTACCTCTACTTTTGGATACTTGAGTGTAAATAGTCTATAGCAGGTTAAGTCTCATTACACACTTGGTGAATAGTCTATTCCAAAATAACATGGTTTATCAAGCACGGAACATAGGTCATTGTTGGATTCTTCTTCTGCATTTGTGAAAGTATATGCAGCCATACTTTTTCATATGGTTCACTCATTTTCTCAAGGGAGAAAGAATAGGTGTCAAGGGAGAGAGAATAGGTGAACCAATTTTATATATTTATAATTATAGGACTATTTTAAACATAAAGTGATACCCTTAATAAGAAGTGAAAAAGTAAAATTATGCAAAATTGATTAAGAGCAATATCTCTTTGCTAAGAGACTATGAATGTAAACATTAGCTACACTCCAGAAACATGCAGAAGGGTTTTAATATTATCTGAAACTAATTTTATCTATACTTCTGATAATTTTTCCATTACGAATGGAATAACTGTTCTCATTTGGTTACTTGAAATCTGCAACAGTGTAATATTTTAAGATTTCAATGTATTGCCTTATCACTTTGCACCTAGCAGGGAGCCTGAAAGGGCTGTGTACAGTCTAGTGGTAAGCTTCCACAGAAGAGGACAAGAGAGGCACCCACCACCATATTGAAGGGGGGACAGGCAAGTGCAGGACCAACAGATCCAATCTCTGTGACTGATGGATCAACTATTCAGGGCTTGATCATGGCCCAAAGGCAATATCCTGAGAGCACAAACTTCAGAGGGACCTGATGAGTGCTGAGTTCCAGGCGCCCCATCCCCTACCCTGCTCCAGCTGTGGGACAAAGCATGTGGCCAAAAGGGAGG
>NW_007051399.1:0-788 GCF_000164805.1 Carlito syrichta | reverse complement strand
AATGCTGCTCGCACTGATAAAGGACTTTGGGAGATTAATCCTTTCAAACAGAAATTTAAATACTTCCTTTACCCTCTAGGGACTAACTTCAATTTTATGTGGTCCTATTACAAATGCTAGGCTGTTGTTCATACCATGAATTACACTGTGTTTTCCTGCTTGCTTAAGGGAAGACTCAAAGTAAGGTTTTACTTTTAAGAGTAAACAAATCAATTCCTACATCACTAAAACCCTGTTTTTATTGTCATTATGCTGTTTTTCTTTCTTTCTTTCTATCTTTCTTTCTTATCCTTCCCTTCCTACTTCCCTCTCTTTTTCTTTTACTTTTTTTTCTGAATAGTGTTGGGTGAATATTTTATCTGCAAAAAAATCTATTTCTTGGTTTCAGAAGTAATTTTTATAGTGCAGCCAGAGTATATTATATGGGTTGTAAAGATGTTGTATATGTGTGAATATGTGCATATGTGTATGTTTGTGCCTGAAAGATGATCTAGTCATTTTGCTTTGGTTTGACATTGGGAATTGCATTTACCCAACTTGCACACTTCAGTACACCTCCATTCATCTCCCTTTTACCTATTTTAGTTTTTTTTCTCACTCAATGTTCACTTTATATGCCACTCCAGGAAGTTTTCTGAAGGCTTTTCCTTACACAGCATTCATGATAAAGTTGTTACTTAATATGATTACTTTCTTAATAATCGGCAAACTCCATGAGGGTTAAACAATTTCTGATTGTCCGCTGCTCTACTTTCAGTTAGATGGATAGCAAGTTCTTAAGAAATTTG
>NW_007051398.1:0-1084 GCF_000164805.1 Carlito syrichta | reverse complement strand
CCTTTGGAGCTTATGTTTCAATCATGGAAAGAATGTCTCTATAGAAATGCTGGTTGACAGAGGGTCGGCTTTGATGTGTTGTATGCATATGTGTGGATATTTCTTTTGTTTTCCATTTTCTTCTTTTAAAGGACAGCTGTGAATGTATTTTTTTTAAAGATATTTCTCTGCAGTGTGCCTAGGGAATGCAAAACATTACATCTGAAGCTCAGTCTTTCAGGGTTTTGGTTGCATAAATTAAAGATTTATTCACCAACTTACTATCTGCGGTAAATTGGCCAACAGAAAGCTGACTGCACACAGCGAGGGTGTGTGGGTGTGTGTGTGTGTTGGGGGGACAAGAATGTGTTTTTGGGTAGACTTTTTAAAGATTGTTTTACTCTAAGTGTAGTCATTTTTAAAAGGATTTGAGTAACTACACTATGCTCAAGTAGAACATTTGTCAAAAGTAATCATCCGAGTTTTCCTGAAGGACCTTGCTCTGGTATGGGTCTAAATTCTAGCAAAGGGTTTTAGGTAATTGGCCCCATTGCCCAGCAAAGAAGTGACAAAAGTCCCTTTTAATTGCAATCCAGTTATCGGTAGCTGGAGTGACCAGGCCCCTTTACCTCATCTCTTCATTTCATAGTGGGGTATGTTATCATTTCTCCCCTTCTCTGTGATCCTGTTCATCACTAAATTTCTCTTTCTGTGGATGAATGAGCAGGTGATTGAGATTCTCCAATGAAATGCCTCTGGGAGAGGACACTTAGTTGTGGAGAATGTGTGAGCATTAAGCAGTAAGTGTTAAGCAAAAGTCAGATTGATGTTTCACTGAGTTTTTGCTGGAGGAGAGTACATTACTTATTGTTTGCTTGGCTATTAATCCAGAATTGTGTGGATGTGTGCAAGTCTTCCAAAATGCATTATTCAGGTTTCTTGGAGTGGCAATCAAATACTATTATAGAGTTTCAGTGTCTATTTTAAACAAGTGAACAACGAGTTGATTTATAAATTTTTTCTTTTTTTTTTTTGAGTTGGAGTCTCACTCTGTCACCCAGACTGGAGTGCAGTGGCTGTTCCCGGTCACCGCAGCCTCGACCTG
>NW_007051397.1:0-886 GCF_000164805.1 Carlito syrichta | reverse complement strand
TGGTTTTCAAGTTTGTTTCCATACAAGTGTACGTAGTAGTCTCTAATGATCTTTGTATTTCTCAGGGTCAGATGTGACTCATCTTTTGTGTTTCTGATTATGCTTATTTGGTTTTTTTCTCGTTTTTTCTTGGTCAGTCTAGCTAGGGGACCATCAATCTTGTTTACCCTTTCGAAGAACCAGCTTTTTTTTCATTTATTTTTTGTATTATCTTTTTTTCTTCTACATCCTGGATTTGGGCTTTTATTTTGGTGATCTGGATTCTTCTGCTGAAATTAGGGTTTTTGTGGTCTTGCTTTTCCAGCTTCTTTAGGTGGCTTGTTAGGTTGTCAATTTCTGTTCCTTCCATTTTCCTCATGTGTGTTTGTAGGGATATAAATTCCCCTCTTATTACAGCTTTTAAGGCATCCCAGAGATTTTGGTAAGATGTTTCTTTATTTTCATTTGTTTCCAGGTATCTTTTGATCTCTATTTTGATGTCATCATTGACCCAGGAGTTATTTAGCATCATGCTGTTTAGTGTCCATGTCTTTGTGGGTTTTGGGCGGACTTTGTTGGTGTCAATGTTTATTTTTATTCCACTGTGGTCCGAAAAGATGCATGGCAGAATTTCAGTCCTTTTAAATTTGCTTATACTTGATTTGTGTCCAATTATGTGGTCGATCTTAGAATATGTTCCATGTGGTGATGAGTAGAATGTGTATTCTGTGGTCTTTGGATGGAGTGTTCTATAGGTATCATTTAAGTCCATTTGGTCCAGAGTCTCATTGAGGTTCCGGATCTCCTTGCTGATTTTTTGTCCTGATGATCTGTCTAAGGTTGTGAGTGGTGTATTAAAGTCCCCAGTTATTATGGTGTTAGAGTCAATGTCTTTCTTTAGTTTCCT
>NW_007051396.1:0-779 GCF_000164805.1 Carlito syrichta | reverse complement strand
CAAGGGGTGAATTGTGATGGTTAATTTCATGTGTCAACTTGACTGGATGGAGGAATGTCAGCTAGCTGGTAAAACATTCCTGGGTGTGTCTGTGAGGATGTCTCTGGAAGAGATTAGCATTTGAGTCAGTACACTGAGAAGAGAAGACTGGCTGGCACCGGTTTGGCTGGCCATTATCCAGTTCCTTGAATCCCAGAATAGAACAAACAGGCATAGAAAGGATCTATTGTTGCTTCCTTAAGCTGGTACATCTAAATTCTCCCCCCTTGGGTATTAGAGCTCCTCATTTTGGGGCCTTCAAACTCTGAGATTGCTATCAATGCTATCCACTCCCCAAAGTTTTTAGACAATTGCTTACGAGGGGGGGACAAAAAAAACCGGAATTATCTTTTTGAGGGTGAGCCCCATGTAGCACAGGCTTCCCTCAATAGGCTAGTGATCCAGGAAGCCATTGGCTTCAGAGTACCAGCTACCATCATTTTGAGAGGCTGCATTCAGCGTCAGGGATTTTTTGTTGTTGTTGAGATTCTTTCAACGAGTTTGCCCATTTCATAATGGGTGATTTGCAAGCACAGCTGCCCACACCACACTGAGTGTTCTGCAGTTTTTAACCCAAAATGACATAACCTTCATGCCCCCCCATTCACTTGGTCTCACCCTCAGCAAATTTTTTGTTTCCCCAGATGAAAAAGTTCTCAAAGGGAAGTCTTTTGCTGATGTGGAAGAGGTGAAACAAAAAATGACAGAAACACTAAAAGGCATCGAAGAGTTCAAAAACG
>NW_007051395.1:0-1428 GCF_000164805.1 Carlito syrichta | reverse complement strand
GTCTATAGAAAAGTAGAGGACAGAAACAGAGAAATAGGCCTTGTGGAGTTGGAGTCAGAGACTGGAGCAGCTGTAAACCTAAGAAACTCAAAGGTTGCTGGGAGCCACAAGAAGCTAGGAAGGAGCAAGGAAAGATGCTTCCTTGACAACCACAGAGAGAGTTACATTATATAAGTATTTTAATTGATATGAATTAAATTCTATACCAGACAAAAATAATTTAATATCACATGACCTATAAGACATACAACTAGCTTATCTGGAATTATCTGAAGAAAGTGTCTCTGCTATTATCTTGAAGAAAAAATTTTCTGTTAGAATTATTCAGAGACAATATGGTACATACAAAATTATGAAGATGATATTCTACAGGAAATTTAATTTCTATTCATGCACAAAATTGACTCTACGTGATTTTCTTTTTATATGATGACTGATTTTAGAACCTTATTTAGCATCTATGAAAAATGCAATCCCAGTGAGTGAACTGAGTGCATTTGACAGATATTGTGCTGTTATTATTATTATTATTATTATTATTATTTTGAGTTGGAGTCTCACTCTGTCACCCAGACTGGAGTGCAGTGGCTGCTCCCCGCCACCACAGCCTTGACCTGCTGGGCTCTGGTGAGACTTGCACCTCAGCTTTCCAAGTAGCTGAACTACGGGCACGCACTACCACACCCAGCTGATTTTTGATTTATTGTGGAGATGAGGTCTTGCCAAGTTGCCGAGGTGGGTCTCAAACCCCCAGGCTCAGACAATGCACTCACCTCAGCCTCCCAAAGGCACGGGATTACAGGCTGAGCCACCAAGCCCGGCTTGTGCTAAATTATTTAAAAGTAAAGTTCTAAGAACATCTGCATATAAAAGATACAGAAGAAGAAATGATTATAATTTGAGATAAATGACAGAGAAAGAGAAAAACCAGAGAGATACGTGATAAAGTCACACCAAAAATTATTTTTTAAAACCAACAGAAGGAAATTATGGAAAAGTGAGAATAAGAGAAAGCAGAAGAAAAATAGAAATTTGATTTGTAGCGACCCAGGGACTATTGCTTGATACCTCTCATTAAAGAGGTAAAAGTAGGGAAAGGAAAAAGTCAATGTTCAGAATTTATTTCATTCCACTAGCATACTTCAAGAATGTTGTAAGGAATCATTTGAAAATTGAATATCTACTGGTGATGTACAAACCAAAATATTTCTTTTCATGCTTTAACTAAATAATACAAATAATTGTTTTATTTTAGTCATATTATATTTAAGACCCTAATTTAATCAAATAATCCAGGTCATTTCATTTCATCTTTTTGGGGAGGGGTAAAAGAAGGGATGGGGGATATTTTATATAAATGTGAACCTAAAAAATAATGCACGTATATGTTAATCTGAGTCATGCATACGAATTATTATGTTACTAAGC
>NW_007051393.1:0-857 GCF_000164805.1 Carlito syrichta | reverse complement strand
CCAGGAATGAAGCTACTTGGTCATGATGGATGATTTTGAGATGTATGCTGAATCCGGTTTGCTAGGATCTGTTGAGAATTTTAGCATCTATGTCATCAAAGATATTGGCCTGTAGTTCTCTTTCTTTGTTGGATCTTTACCTGGCTTGGGTATCAATGTGATGTTGGCTTCGTAAAATGATTTGGGGAGAGTTCCATCTTTTTCAATCGCCTGGAATACCTTCAGTAGGATTGGTATCAGCTCCTCCTTAAATGTCTTGTAGAATTCTGCTGGAAAGCCATCTGGACCAGGGCTTTTTTTTGTAGGAAGTTTTCTTATTACGTGGTCGATTTCCTTGATTGTTATTGGTTTATTTAGGGTCTCAATTTCTTCTTGTTCCAACCTAGGTAGGTTGTGTGATGTCAGAAAGTCTTCCATTTCCTTCTGGTTTTCAAGTTTGTTTCCATACAAGTGTACGTAGTAGTCTCTAATGATCTTTTGTATTTCTTCAGGGTCAGATGTGACTTCATCTTTTGTGTTTCTGATTATGCTTATTTGGTTTTTTTCTCGTTTTTTCTTGGTCAGTCTAGCTAGGGGACCATCAATCTTGTTTACCCTTTCGAAGAACCAGCTTTTTGTTTCATTGATTTTTTGTATTATCTTTTTGTCTTCTATGTCCTGGATTTGGGCTTTTATTTTGGTGATCTGGATTCTTCTGCTGAAATTAGGGTTTTTGTGGTCTTGCTTTTCCAGCTTCTTTAGGTGGCTTGTTAGGTTGTCAATTTCTGTTCCTTCCATTTTCCTCATGTGTGTTTGTAGGGATATAAATTCCCCTCTTATTACAGCTTTTAAGGCATCCCAGAGATTTGGTAAGATGA
>NW_007051392.1:0-688 GCF_000164805.1 Carlito syrichta | reverse complement strand
TTTAGTTGCTCATAATACAAACAGGTTTATTTGCCAGTATGACCTAATTCCAAAAATTGCGTAAATAATTTTATGAACAAAAGAAGGATAAAGTTATAGAATTTTAAAGCGGAAGTAAGTGGATAGATGCCATTGCTTTTGTGTTTCTGGCTACAATTTCAGCTGTTTCCAAAAGATGTGTTGACTAATATCACTAATAGGCAGCTTTATTTAACTGATAGGAAAAAAAAAAAGAAGAAAAGAAAAAGGTGTTGCATAGCATTTTGCAATTAGCAAAATCTTTTTAAAGCTATTTTTTATCACCTAAAAACAACCCTGCCAAATAAACATTATCTTCTTTCTATCGTTGAGAAAACAAAAATTAGAGAGATTGAATAATTTGTCTATGGTCATGCAATAAGTGATAAGTGGTGAAGGTGAGACTCAAACCCAGATGTCTAACGCTAGATTATATGATCTTTCCATTTCTGTAAACCTAGTAATATATTCACTTCCTTCTAGATGGTCACAAGTTGTTCCTTCTAGATGGTCACAGCTTCCTATCATTTGAATGAGTCAGCTCAGCTGCTACGAACTTTAGAAAAATAACAATTGACATGTAAGTCTGACGAGAATGGGAAAAGTGAGATAAAATCCATCTTCTTTTCACCAAAGAAGAGACTAAAACTGTCTTTGACACGAAGCTAGT
>NW_007051391.1:0-358 GCF_000164805.1 Carlito syrichta | reverse complement strand
CATAAAAAGTTGACTTAACTAGCTAGCTCCCTAGCTAGCCAGTTGAGTTACCAAGCCAAAATAACAAAGCTAGCCAGCTGAGTTAACTAGCCAAAATAATGAGCTAGCCAGCTGTCTAGCCATCTGAGTTAACTAGCTTTTTAACTAAGCTAGGAAGTGGGTTAGTCAAACTGACTTATCGAAGTGACATAACTAGCTAGCCAGCTGGTTAACCAGCGACTTAAATAGTTGATTAACAAGTTAGGCATCTGGCCGGCCAGGTGACTATACAAGCTGACTTAACTAGTTATCCAGCTGGTTACCCAGCTGACAAAACTCTCTACCTCTCTTGCCACCTTGATGGCCAGCTGACCAAACT
>NW_007051390.1:0-729 GCF_000164805.1 Carlito syrichta | reverse complement strand
TCCTGCAGTCATCTCTCCTTAATCTCTCATGATGGCACTTTGATTTTACCTCTACTTTGAATTTGGTCTTGAAATTCCAAATGAGCCTCCTTTTTTTTCTCGCTAGTTCTCTTCTACTTGGTGTTGGGCCCCATCTTAGTGATTTCCTGTTCCCGCTCCCACATCCAGCTCTGAGCACCATGCTTTGTATAAAATGGATATTTGATATATATGCACATTGACTAGCAGGGCCTTAGCACAGGCTCCCATGGCTGCTGTCCCACTCTTAGTCAACCGTTTCAGGCTAGCTCCTACTCAAAGTGAATGATCTTCACAAGGGGAGAGAGTCTACTGCTTAGAGACTGGGTTGGGGAGGGTGGAGGTTGCCATCCAGCCTTTCACCTTTTCTTTTGATAATAAAAAGCAAATAAAAAGAAGGAAGTGTGCTTGTCCCATTCCTAGAATAGAGGTCTTGATCTGCTAAGCAACTTTAGTGTGACTCTACTATCCTGCTGTTAAGAGGACAAAGGCAAAAAGGAATTTAGGAGTCATTATGGAAACTATGTGCTAAGATGAACCAAGTGCGATAAACCTGATCCCCTTTCCAATTTTCACAGACTCTATGATATAGAAAATACTAGAGAAAAGATTAGGAACTAATACATCTGAAAACAATAATAAGTACAAATATATCAACTATTATTTTCTATTTTTATGCCCTTTTCTGTTAGAAAATTATATATATATTTG
>NW_007051389.1:0-560 GCF_000164805.1 Carlito syrichta | reverse complement strand
AAAGGGAAGCAAGGAGACAGAACAGGAGAAGGATGAGTCACATGAGAGAGGAGAGAAAAACGAGTGAATGAAGGAACGGGGAGAATGGATGGAAGGGGGAGAAGGAGGAGGGACAGAAGGATGTTGCCGGGGAGGGATGAGTCGATGGAAGGAGGGACGGAGGGACGGACAGACGGATGGGTGGAGGGACGGATGGAGGGGTGGAGGGACAGACAGACAGACGGACAGGTGGACGGACGGGCGGAGGAATGGATGGATATACGGATGGAAGAAAGGAGCAGGGGAGGGATGGATGGGTGGACGGGTGGAAGAACAGATGGATGGACAGATGATGGATGGAGGGGTGGATGGTCGGATGGACAGAGGGATGGAAGGGTGGACAGACAGACGGATGGGTGGAGGGACAGCTGGATGCACGGATGGACGGACGGACGGATACATGAATGGACGGACAGACGGAGGGACAGCTGGATGCACGGACGGACGGACGGACAGATACATGGATGGACGGACAGACGGAGAGACAACTGGACAAACAGATGGATGGACAGAGGGAAGGA
>NW_007051388.1:0-870 GCF_000164805.1 Carlito syrichta | reverse complement strand
TTTGCTTATGCGTAGTGTTTTATCTTCAGAATGCTTCACCCAATTTCAAAATAGTTAGTGTTAGAGTATGGTATTGCACTTTCTATGGTCATGCCTCTTTGGACTTACATTGTTTAAGGTTGGCAGGTGGCCAAAGTTGTGTAAAGTTGCATGTCCATTATTGGTTGTGCATCAGAAGAGGCTGGCTGAGTGCTGTTTCAACAATACACTGGAATGCCACCCAGCCCAGTCTCAGCAGGGTTCTGAGAGTCCAGCAGAGCAGAGTAGTTCGAGTGTGTGTGTGAATGTGTGAATGTGAGTGTACAGTACAGAGCGGTTGAGTTGTCATGTGGACTCATGCACAACAAGTTATGAAGGCCTCCGTGTCTGCGCTCTTCAGCCTAGGCAGGACAGAGGGAAACAGCAGACCCTGCCTGCACTGGGTGGACAGGATCCCATGCATTTGGGGGAAGAGGCGGCTAAGGCGGGTGATGTTGAATGTCTCTTGACAGTTTATGGCATTGCAGGGGCAAGGGTCAGCCAGGAGTTTGTGCGCCTGATTTTACACGCGGCCGTCCATTTTCCATAGTATTGAATTGTATTTTTAGAGGGGCCGAGCTCAGCATCTCCTGAGCTGTCTGAGTGGTGGCCAGGGATCCCATTCTGCTGCTGCCCCTACCAGCTCCACTTCACTGCCTGGTTGTTTTCTCTAGCCCCATGGCGACACCACCCATGGCCTCCCCCCACCTCCACAAAGGGAGTGCGGGACACAGAGTCACTGGCTTATTGGACCCAAGTGGAACACAAAGCAACCGTTTTAATTCGCCAGGTCGTCATCAGAAGCATCAATGAAATGCAAAAATGAAAGACAAGATGAAGAACGATCACACG
>NW_007051387.1:0-8055 GCF_000164805.1 Carlito syrichta | reverse complement strand
GGTAGCTCACTGTAGTCTCACACTCCCAGGCTCATGCGACCCTTCTGCCTCAGTCTATAAGTGCACACCACCATGTACGGCTATTTTATTTTATTTTTTGTAGAGATGGGGTCTTGCTATGTTGCCCAGGCTGGCCTAAAGCAATCCTCCTGCCTACGCCCACCCAGAGTGCTGGAATTACAGGCATGAGGCTCCGCACCTCTTGTGAGAAGTTGCAAACTACCAAACTAACCTTATATCTGAGAACATCTTTCAGGCTCCCCTGGGAGATATCCTCCAAGTCTATGTGCCAATCCTTGGTATATCCTGTCCCAGGATGTGACATTATCCACAGCCCAGCTCCCTGGCCCTTAACACTCCCCAGAGCATGGAGAATGATACCCCAACACCAGACTGAAAGGCTGTGCTCATGTCTCCATACCCTGGTGAAGCCCTACAGCATGATGACCCATCTCATAGATCTCCCCTCTAATAATATCTCAGTCCTGTCAGGTGTGGTGGCTCAAGTCTATGATCGCAGCACTTTGGGAAGCCCAAAGCAAGAGAATTGCCTAAGCCCAAGAGTTTGAGACCACCTGGGGCAACTTGGCGAGACCTCCTCTTTACAATAAATCAAAAAATTAGCCAGGCGTAGCAGTGCACACCTATGGTTCTGGCTACTTGGAAGGCTGAGGCAGAAGGATTGCCTAAGCCCAACAAGTTGAGGTTGCAGTGGCCGTGAGCATGCCCTTTCCCTCCTGCCTGGGTGACAAAGGGAGACTCCAACTAAAAAAAAAAAATCTCAGCCCCCTCTGGGCTTCCAAGTCCTAGAGACATGGATGCAGGAGACTGCCTTGGGGGCTTGGAAATAGCTCACCTGCAAATGCCCCCAAAGTGAAATGGGGGCTCAGCCAGGGTTGAGAACTGCTGATCTCTTTTACATGATCATCTGACTCTATCTTAGGAGCATAGACATGTCTCATTCCAGTACCCACCCCTTTGGAGGGCCTCACTCCCTGGCTGACCTCACAGTCAATGCCACCCAAATCTCAGGATAGCCCAAACCACATTCTCAGAACACCGTCCTTGAGCACTCAGATGGGAAACCGTGTCCCTCTCATTCTTGGTTGGATTCAAGAGGGTAACAACTCTGAGACCTCCTTCGGCTGCACAGAAAGATGGAGGTGAGCATCTACACTCCCCGGGATCTGGAACAACACTGAACAGCACATGCTACCGCTCGCCTGGAATTGACTCTTCCCTTCAAGGAAGCTCCTGCCAGGCGGGCAGTGACTTTGGACAGACTGGGGGTCTAATCAGATTTGCGAAGAAGGACTGGCACTGAAGGAGCACAGACCAGGCCCAAGTCGTCTCAAGTCATCTACACACATATGTCCTTGAAAAGTCCACACCAGTCGGGCTCGGTGCCTCAGCCTGAAATACCACACTTTGGGAGGCCGAGGTGACTGGATTGCCTGAGCCCGCGGGTTTGAGACCCACCTAGGCTATCTGACGAGACCTCATCTCTACATTAAATAAAAAAATTAGCCGGGCGTGGTAGCACGCGTCTGTATTTCCGGCTACTTGGAAGGCTGAGGCGGAAGGATTGCCGGAGCCCAGCAGGTAGAGGCTGCGGTGGCCGGGAGCGGCCACTGCACTCCAGTCTGGGTGACAGAGTGAGACTCCAACTCAAAAAAAGAAAAGAAAAGTCCACCCCAGACAGTCCGTGGACTGTGTCACGAAGATGCCAGACACAGACAGGCAGATAGAGGTCAGATCGTGGAGAGAATCAGGACGAAGCCCAGAAACTCACCATGTATAAACTTAAATGAGACCTTGAGGAACTGTGGCTATCTGGCAGCACCTGGGCCTCTGCTGTGACTGATGTGGGCATGCACTGGTCAACTCCACTGTCATATCAAAATACCACGGGTCAGGTGACTGAAACAATAGAAAAGTACTTGCTCAGTTCTTAAGGCTGGATGTCCAAGATCAAGGTGCCAAGTGATTCAATTCCTGGTGAGGGCTCCCCTCCTAGCCACAGATGGTTTCCTTCTGTTGAGAAGTTTTTCTTCATATTGAGAACATGGCCACTTTGTGCACTCATTCAGAGAGCAAGCTCTGTGCACTCATGCAGACAAAGCAAATTCTCTGCTGTCTCTCCTTAGAAGTGCACTGCAAGGGAGACAGCCCACAGAATGGGAATATCTAGGATCTACAAGGAATACAAATGCACCGAAAGGAAAAAAACAAACAACCCCATTCAAAAGTGGGCAAAAGACATGAATAAACACTTCTCAAAAGAAGATTATGGGCAGCCAGCAGACACATGGAAAAGTGCTCAGCCTCACTCATCATCAGATATGCAAATCAAAACCACATTGAGATACTACCTAACCCCAGTAAGAATGGCCATCATTAATAAAACAAAGTGCACTACATTCAACAGGGCTTTCCAGAGAGAATAAGCTAATAGGATGTGTCCTGGGGACTTACCACAGGAATTGGCTCATGCAGAGATAGGGACACTGGGATGCTGGTAGTATGGCTCAGTCCAAGCCTTAAGACCAAGGAATCCAATGGTGTAACTCTCAGTATGATGCTGGGAGCCTCGGGACCTAGGGGATTGTTTGTTACTGCTCCTTCTCCAGGAATTAGGCCCCCTTTCGGCCCTTTTTCTATCTCACAGTTTATAGGTCAGAAACACCTCTCCTGGCTACCTTTCTCCAGCTACCAAGCACACATGTACGGGATGTGATCATTCAGGTGAATTTACCACCACAAGGAATTTGGATAAATCCGTGGATTATCTACTTTGTGTTTCACTCCCAGGGAGCAGGAACAAAACCTGCTGTACTCAATAATACTTCCTCAGCACCTGGTCCAACCCAGCCCAAGTTTGATGAACAAATAAATGAACAGCCACAGGTGACTGGGTCATGGATGGACACATGAATGACACAACTGGGGTGAGACAGATCTCTCCAGAAAATGCAAATCTGGTGATGCTTGAACTACAAGGTGGTGGGAAAGGGAAACCAAAGCGTGAACAGTAGTCTGGAAAGAAAGCAGGGAAGAAGGTGGAGGAACAGGAGAAGGGAGGAACAGACCAGGGCTGGAGAAAGAAGAGACAAAACAAAATGGGCAGAGATAAAAGAGAAAGGGAGAGACTTCTACATCCAGTCAAGATGGAGTACTAAGCACTGGATTTAGCCTCCCCCTAAAGCCACCAAAAAAAAAATACTCAAAATATGTAACAGAACACTGATTTTCAAAGGCAGGATGGTGATGCATGAGAGACAGGAAACTAACAAGGTGGGCCCTGTGATTATTCTCAGTGTACTGTCTTAACATGGTTTCCAGGTCATGGTACAAGAAGGGACCTCTAGGGGGTGGAAGTAATAAGGCTGAGTAATGAGGCTGGGGAAGCAATGAGGCTGAGAACATGGTGAGGCCCATCTTGCAGGATGAGCAACAGGAGAGGAGGGAATGGAACAGAGACTGGTGGAAATCTGTCTCCTCACATATTCTGCAGAATATGATTGAGGCGTGCATGTGACAACTCGTCTCAGGCCAGAGAAAGAACTGCCCAAGAGGAATAGCAGAAAAAAGACACATAAATTACACCACCAGGAAGAGTACCTATTCCCACCAGCCAAACTCTGAAAGCTTAAGGCTCAGGGGACACTGAATACACAGAAGTGTCAGAAATACTCAGGCCTAGGTTAAATGCTGCTACCAGCCTGCTGAATAAAGACTGAAAGCAACACCCAGAAGGATCAAAAGGTTTATTGGTCACTTAACCAAACCCCAGAACAAAGTTCAAGAATATTTACAGAAATTCAAAAGTTCAGAGGTCCAACAAGATAAAACTCACAATTCACAAAGTTTAACAATGAAAATTAATATGTTGCTATGTGCTGTGGTTCACACCGGTAATCCCAGCATTTTGGAAGACTGAGGCAAGATTACTACCTGAGCCCAGGGGTTTAAGACCAGCCTGGGCAACTTGGTGAGACTTTGTCTTTACAATAAATCAAAAAATTAACTAAGCTGGGCTCGGTGGCTCAGCCTGTAATCTCGCACCTTTGGGAGGCTGAGGTGAGTGGATTGCCTGAGCCCGTGGATTCAAGACCCGCCTGGGCAGCGAGACCTCATCTCTACAATAAATTAAAAAATCAGCCGGGCGTGGTGGCACATGCCTGTAATTCCGGCTACTTGGAAGGCTAAGGCAGAAGAATTACCAGAGCCCAGCAGTTCGAGGCTGTGGTGGCTGAGAGTGGCCACTGCACTCCAGTCTGGGTGACAGAGTGAGACTCCAACTCAAAAAAAAGAAAAAGAAATACCCTTAAAACAAGCAACCCAATTCAAAAAAGGGCAAAGAACTTGAACAGACATTTCTCCAAATGAAGGATGCAAATGAGCAACATGCACATGAAAAAACATTCAGCATCATTAGGCATTTGGCAAACACAAATTAAAACAGCAATGATATACCACTTTATACCTACCTAGATGGCAATAATAATAATAAATGGAAAATAACAAGTGTTGGTGAGGATGCAGAGAAGTTGGAACATTTATGCCTCGCTGGTAGAAATGGAAACTGGTGTGACCACTATAGAAAACAGTCTAGCTCTTTCCCAGAAATTTAAATAGTGAATAACTTATGGCATAGCAATTCTGCTCCTAGCTATAAATCCACAATTGAGAGCAGGGGATTGAACAGATATCTATTTTTTGGTGTTTTTTGTTTTGTTTTGTTTTTTTAGTTGGAGTCTTACTCTGTTGCCCAGGTTAGAGCACAGTGGCACACTCATGCCAATCCAGCATCAACCTGCTGGGCTCTGGTGATCCTTCCACCTCACCCTTCCAAGTAGCTGGAACTACAGGTACATGTTACTACGCCCAGCTAATTTTTGATTTAGTGTAGAGACAAGATCTCACCAAGTGGTCTGGGCTGGTCTCAAACCCACAGGCTCAAGCAATCCACTCACCTTGGCCTCCCTAAGTGCTGGGATGATAGGCTGAGCTACTGTCAAACAGATATTTGTACACTGATGTTCATAGCAACATCATTCACAATAGCCAAAAGGTAGAACTAACGTGTTCATCTGTCCATCTACTCATACAATGATTTGAGGTCTACTCATACAATGAAATAATTCTCAGTCACAAAAAGGAAGGGAAATGAGGCAGACACAGAAGGGGAAATTTTTTTTTTTTAAATTGGAGACTCACTCTGTCACCCAGACTGGAGTGCAGTGGCCACTCCCAGCCACCACAGCCGCGACCTGCTGGGCTCCAGTGATCCTTCCGCCTCAGCCTTCCGAGTAGCCAGAATTACAGGCAGGCGCTACCACAGCCTGCTAATTTTTTGATTTTATTGTAAAGATGAGGTCTCGCCTGCCCAGGTGGGTCTCGAACCCGTGGGCTCAGGCAATCCACTCACCTCAGCCTCCCAAAGGCGCTGGATTACAGGCCGAACCACCAAGCCCGGCTGGAAGGGGAAATCTTGCAAGAGTCCACTTTTATGAGGTAACTGGAAGAGCCAAGTTCATAGAGACAGAAGGTGGAATGGTGGTTACCAGGGACCAGATATAGGAAGTGGGAAAACTACTGTTTAATAGCTTGTTGTTTATGAGGATGATCCACAGAGATTGTATTGGGGCTGAAGAAAACTTTGGGATATAGATAGGGGTGGTAGTTACACAACGTAGTGAAAGTGTTTAATACTACCAAGATATACAGTAATGACTGGCCGGGTGCAGTGGCTCATGCCTATAATCCCAGGACTTTGGGCGGCTGAGGTGAGAGGTTTGCCTGAGTCTGCGGTTTCCAGACGAGCCTGGGCAACTTGGTGGGACCTCACCTCTACAATAAATAAAATAATAATAATAATATTAGCCGGGCATGTGGTGTATGCTGGTGGTTCCAACTACTTGGAAGGCTAAGGCAGAAGGATTTCCTGAACCCAGCATGTTGAGGCTACGGTGGCCATGAGCATGGCACTGTACTCCAACCTGGGCAACAGAGTGAGACTCCCACTCAAAAAATAAATACATAAGCTGGGCTCGGTGTCTCAGCCTGTAATCCCGTGCCTTTGGGAGGCTGAGGTGATGGATTGCCTGAGCCCACGAGTTCGAGACCTGCCTGGGCAACTTATACAATAAATCAAAATGAGCCAGGCGTGGTAGCACATGCCGTAGTTCTAGCTACTTGGAAGTCTGAGGCGGAAGTATCATCGGAGCCCAGCAGGTCGAGGCTGCGGTGGCCGGGAGCGGCCACTGCACTCCAGACTGGGTGACAGAGTGAGACTCCAACTCAAAAAAAAAATACATACATACATACACACATAGAAAAACAAGAACAGCCTCAACAGAGCCCACTCAGAGAAGAACTGCTTACACCAGCCCTGCAGAAGTGGTGAGGGGCACAGGGTGCCACCCCCTCCCTCTCTGCTGTTCCCAGGTCCATCTCCCCACACAGCCCCTGGTATTTCCATGACCCAGAGGAGTTTTAAAAATAAAAGGTAATCCCAAAAACTTTGGGAGGTCAAGGCGAGAGGATTGCCTGAGCCCAGTGTTTTGAGACCAGCCTGGGCAATTTGGTGAGACCTCGTCTCTACAATAAATCAAGAAATTATTGTAACCCACCTGGGCAACTTGGCGAGACCTCATCTTTACAATAAGTCAAAAATTAGCTAGGCGTGGTAGAGTATGCCTGTAGTTCCAGCTACTTGGAAGGCTAAGGTGGGAGGATCACCGGAGCCCAGCAGGTCGTGGCTGCGGTGGCCGGGAGTGGCCACTGCACTCAGTCTAGGCAACAGTGAGACTCCAACTCAAAAAAAAATAAATAAATCAAGAAATTAGCTGGGTGTAGTGGCGCACACCTGTAGTCCCAGCTGCTTGGGAGGCTGAGGCAGGAGGATGGCCCAAGTCCAGCCCCTGAGAGAAGATCTACGGTAGGGAAGCCACTGCCATGTCACCCCATGACTCCTCTGTACCATGGGGTGGGCAGTGGCCAGGCAGGGGTCCTGGGTGGCCATACAACCTTCAGCAAGTTCAACCAACATCCTCCATCCTGTTTATGCACCTGGAATATGGGGGCGATGATACTCATGCCCCCTTCCCAGGGTGTGGTGAGGATAGGGTGTGCATGTCTGCACTCATCATCAATGATATTTTCACGATATAAGTCACTGAGATCTCACTGAGGATGAGGAAAAGGACAACTTTGAGAGCCCACTTGACCCAAGGTGACTCCACCTCTGCTAAGGAGTGAGGATTGGGGGAGAGTGGTGGTCCATGACCCCCTGGTCCCAGTCACCCCTGAAGTCCCATCTGAACATGGCAGCTTGTGTCTGTGGGAAGGGTGTCTCAGCACCACTGCCACCTCCACGGTGAGCTTTGACATAGCTGAGCACATACGTAATGGGTCTCGGTGTCCAGAGCTGCCCTCGGCAGTCACGAAATGCACACCTCCTCCTCTCCCTGACCCAGCCTGAAGTGGGTGTCTGTCTCCTACAACCCAAAGAACCTTGTCAGAAAGGGGCAGACTCAGAAGAGACAGGACAATCCCAAGGGGGACCCTGCCCCAAAACTCGCCAAGCATGAGTCACTTTCACATGGCCTAGACATTCCCCCCAGAATCAAAGCAAGGCCAAAGCTGGTGGCCACGGGACACTGTTCCTTAGTGGTTGGCAGCAATACCTGATTCCAAAGACTTCTTGAATATGTAGACACCCTGGGAAGTAGGTTAGCCATGAAAATCTCTGGAACCAAGAAGGTGGCATGGCTGAGGAATTATGCCCAACACACAGGTCTTCTGTGGGAAGTCCACTCCCAGAGTGATCTGGACTGCAGTGTGTGCCAGGGAAAACACTGCTTAAGCATGGCCGCTCCCCCCACACCTGCCTGAGTGCATCCTGAGAGCACCAGCCTGGCAGACATGGGTACTAGGGACTGCGTGCCACCTGCCCCAGAACCCATCTGGGTTGCTATGCACACTCAGTGATCACACGTGCACACCCTGGATAGAGCCCATGCCGGGGACTGGACCAGGAGGTGTCCTGTG
>NW_007051386.1:0-947 GCF_000164805.1 Carlito syrichta | reverse complement strand
GGGATAAAAATAAACATTGACACAAACAAAGTCCCCCCAAAACCCACAAAGGCATGGACACTAGACAATATGGTGCTAAATAACTCCTGGGTCAATGATGACATCAAAACAGAGATCAAAAGATACCTGGAAACAAATGAAAATGAAGAAACATCTTACCAAAATCTCTGGGATGCCTTAAAAGTTGTAATAAGAGGGGAATTTATATCCCTACAAACACACATGAGGAAAATGGAAGGAACAGAAATTAACAACCTAACAAGCCACCTAAAGAAGCTGGAAAAGCAAGACCACAAAAACCCTAATTTCAGCAGAAGAATCCAGATCACCAAAATAAAAGCCCAAATCCAGGACATAGAAGACAAAAAGATAATAGAAAAAATCGATGAAACAAAAAGCTGGTTCTTCGAAAGAATAAACAAGATCGATGGTCCCCTAGCTAGACTGACCAAGAAAAAACGAGAAAAAAACCAAATAAGCACAATCAGAAACACAAAAGATGAAGTCACATCTGACCCTGAAGAAATACAAAAGGTCATTAGAGACTACTACGTACACTTGTATGGAAACAAACTTGAAAACCTTAAGGAAATGGAGGACTTTCTGACATCACACAACCTACCTAAGTTGGAACAAGAAGAAATTGAGACCCTAAATAAACCAATAACTATCAAGGAAATCAACTACGTAGTAAGAAAACATCCTACAAAAAAAAGCCCTGGACCAGATGGCTTTCTGGCAGAATTCTACAAGACATTTAAGGAGGAGCTGATACCAATCCTACTGAAGGTATTCCAGGAGATTGAAAAAGATGGAGCACTCCCCAAATCATTTTACGAAGCCAACATCACATTGATACCCAAGCCAGGTAAAGATCCAGCAAAGAAAGAGAACTACAGGCCAATATCTTTGATGAACATAGATGCTAAAATTCTCAACAAGATCCT
>NW_007051385.1:0-718 GCF_000164805.1 Carlito syrichta | reverse complement strand
ACGGACTATCAGTAAAGTACTGGGAAATAACTTTAGAAATCAAATATTGGCACTTAGACACAGGAAAGGCATCTGAAAACAAAGTTTCCACTTTCAAAATGAAACATTAGCCTAGAGTAAGTTAAAATTTGTTAAGGATATCAAGAACTGTAGCAAGTTAGGGGATTGATGACAAAAAAAATTAATCTATCATTGCTTGATGATACTTTGAAAATTCCACCAAATTCAGCAGTGAACAAAGAGACAGAAAGAGAAGAGAAAGGGGAGAAAGAGGCAGGGGGAAGGCTTGTGGTAAAAATGTACTTTACAGCTCAAATAAAAGACTCTTTTTGCCGGGCTCGGTGGCTCAGTCTGTCATCCTGCGCCTTTGGGAGGCTGAGGTGAGTGGATTGCCTGAGCCCGCGGGTTCGAGACCTGCCTGGGCAACTTGGCGAGACCTCGTCTTTACAATAAATCAAAAATTAGTCAGGCGTGGTAGCGCGCACCTGTCGTTCCAGCTCCTTGGAAGGCTGAGGCGGAAGGATCGCCGGAGCCCAGCAGGTCGAGGATGGGGTGACCGGGAGCAGCCACTGCACTCCAGTCTGGGCGACACAGTGAGACTCCAACTCAAAAAAAGACTCTTTCAAGGTCTAACTGGGATCACCCCAGCATCGTTCCTATTGTCTAATCTTCAGGCTTGCTACTTTAGGATTTTATCAGACACCTGGAATACATAGTA
>NW_007051384.1:0-813 GCF_000164805.1 Carlito syrichta | reverse complement strand
TTTGAAGCAATTGCCCAATTCATTAAAAATGTTTTGTAAATTAAAAAGTTTTAATTTAGAGTATAATAAAGATAAGATATTTCATCACACATTGTGCCTAAAAGCATACTATATTATAAAATATTCATTCACAGTCCTTAGAATAGTATCTAAAGAGGTCACCAGTGACTAGTGGGCATGCATTCTGTACCCTCTGGTATCACAGACCAATTTTAGTAGCTGAGTATGGGTTGGCTATGTCACAAGCTTCAGACAATCAATTACTACTTATAGATTTCCTTTCTTAAACTAAACCATCCATAAATATGTTTGCTGAACAATCTTTTACAAAGTCAAACTATGGACTGGCAAAGATCATTTATCAAGTCGTCAAGAGGCTATAGAATATAATGACTGAGAAAATGTACACTAGAGTCAAAATACCAAGGTTTGAATTTGTCCCTATTGCATGTTTAAATTAAATAATCTGTTTTTCTGTTCTCCATCAGTAACATGGGCATAATTCCAGTACCTTATCTTTCTAAGGCATCAAGATATTACATAGAGTAAAAAATGCAGGAACGTTTAAATACTACTAAGTTAACTGTTAATGGAATGAGTACTAAAATGATGGCTAAACTGTGAACATTGGTAACTTCCTTCAAACAAATCGATTCTTTTAGGAAAAGCATTTAGGTAAAACACTACAAGACTTGGAAGGAATACTGAATACAGGTCACTGATTGATTAACTCAAACTATTAGTCAAAGGTGTTGAATTGCCAAAGGCATCCCAATTCTGAGATATCATTCCCAAGTCAAACTTAAGATGCAT
>NW_007051383.1:0-3623 GCF_000164805.1 Carlito syrichta | reverse complement strand
TGCCCCGCCCACCTATCAACAAACTTTACCTCAGATCCTAAGGCAGCAGCGCGAAACAGGAGACAAAGCCTCACCCCTATGCTGCAATGAAAAACAAAAGGGAGAGGCTGGAATCGGAGATCACAGAAGTGACTCTAGTCTGATCGCTTATTTTGACTTATGATTTTATCATTGAAACTGTTGGTCTAGATTACATTTGGTGTTTACCTTCTGACTTATACTGTTTCTTGATTTTTTTGGCCTGTCTCTGTGTAGCTATCAGTATTCTTTACGGAATCTTTCTTACCTGTCTTTTTTCACTTCTTCCCAGCCCTGTGTCTCTCTCTCTCACCTGATAGTTGGTATGTATATCTGTTTTTCCTCTTGCACTTCTCTCTTTCGCTTATTTTGACTTATGATTTTATCATTGTAACTACTAATTTAGATCACGTCTGTTGTTTACCTTCTGATCTACACTGTTTCTCGATTTTATTGACCTGTCTCTGTGTAGCTATCAGTACTCCTTAGGGAATCTTTCTTACGTGTTTTTCTTCACTTCTTCCCGGTCCTGTGACTGTTTTTCACCTAATAGCTGGTATGTATATCTGTTATCCCTCTCGCACTTCTCTCTTTCGCTTATTTTGACTTATGATTTTATCATTGTAACTGTTGGTTTAGATCACGTTTGTTGTTTACCTTCTGACTTACACTGTTTCTCGATTTTATTGCCCTGTCTCTGTGTAGCTATCAGTACTCTTTAGGGAATCTTTCTTATGTGCCTTTCTTCACCTCTTCCCAGCCCTGTGTCTTATTCTCACCTGATAGTTGGTATGTATATCTGTTTTCCCTCTCGTGCTTCTCTCTTTCTAACTCCCTATTGACCCCCCCTTCCTCCATTATTTTCCTCTTCTATATGCCCCCCTTTTTTAATCTATGGACCAAGACTGCATACTGCGGAATAGACAGACTGTAAAGCAGAGGGAAAAGTGAACAAAGCCAGAAGACCCTCATAAGGAAGAACAGGTCATTGCAGAGGAGAAATAAAAGCAACCCCACCTTCCCTCAAAAACAGAATTGAAGAGGGGGAGGGAAAGGGGGAGAGGGAGAAAAATCTACAGAAATGAAAACATAACAGTAATAAAGAACACTGTGAATGAAATAAATAACAAATTGATAAGCATGGAAAGCAGAATTACCCGAGCAGAAGAAAGAATCTCAGAGCTTGAGGACCAAAATATAAAAATAACCCAAACTCTTAAAAACACAGAAAATAAGCACAAAAAGACAGAAAAAAACCTTCAAGAGATGAGTGACTACCTCAAGAGGCCTAACATAAGAATAATCGGACTCCCTGAATCAGAAAGAGAAACAGAGACCACATTGGAACAAACTTTCCATGAGATCATTCAAGAAAACTTCCCTTATCTAATCAGCGATACAAAAATTCAAACACAAGAGATTCAGAGAACTCCCACAAGACAACAAATGAGAAGACCAACTCCTAGATACATAATAATTCGCCTAAATAAAGTAGGCACAAAAGAAAAAATCCTAAAGACAGCAAGAGAAAAAGGCCAGATCACCCACCATGGAAGACCAATCAGAATAGCAGCAGATTTATCTGCAGACACCTTGCAGGCAAGGTGAGCGTGGAGCTCTATCTTCAAAGTCCTAAAAGATAAACAATTTCAACCAAGAAAAACCTACCCGGCCAAGCTAAGCTTCATCAGTGAGGGAGAATTAAAATCTTTCCCAGATATCCAATCCCTAAGAACTTATGCAGCCACAAAACCATCTCTACATGAAACACTTAAGAAAGTACTAAACACAGAAGAAAAGGAAAAAAGAACAACGTTCTTCACAACAGTACAGGGAAAAGAATAAAATATACACGAACCAACCCCAAAACCAAAAGAAAGACAAAAAAGAAAAAAGAAAAAAGAAAAAACCAAGTGGAAGAACAACAACTCAATAAGAATTCCATGATAGGGACGAACTCTCACATTTCAATAATTAGTCTGAATGTGAATGGACTAAACGCACCACTGAAAAGACATAGAATGACAAAATGGATAAAATATCACCAGGCAACAATATACTGCCTTCAAGAGACCCATCTCACTAGAAAGGACATACACAGACTCAAAGTAAGAGGATGGGAAACAAATTTTCAGGCGAATGGAACACAAAAGAAAGGAGGAGTCGCGATCCTAATTTCAGACAAAATACCATTTAAGCTATCAAAAATTAAAAAAGATACAGAGGGCCACTACATAATGATAAAATGTTTACTCCATCAACAAGAAATATCTATCCTAAACATATATGCACCCAACATAGGTGTGCCAACATTCATAAAGCAACTTCTAGGAAAACTAATTAAAGACATTGACTCTGACACCATAATAACTGGGGGCTTTAATACACCACTCACAACCTTAGACAGATCATCAGGACAAAAAATCAGCAAGGAGATCCGGAACCTCAATGAAACTCTGGACCAAATAGACTTAATTGATACCTATAGAAAACTCCATCCAAAGACCACAGAATACACATTCTACTCATCACCACATGGAACATATTCTAAGATCGACCACATAATTGGACACAAATCAAGTATAAGCAAATTTAAAAGGACTGAAATTCTACCATGCACCTTCTCAGACCACAGTGGAATAAAAATAAACATTGACACCAACAAAGTCCCCCAAAACCCACAAAGACATGGACACTAAACAGTGTGATGATAAATAACTCCTGGGTCAAGGATGACATCAAAATAGAGATCAAAAGATACCTGGAAACAAATGAAAATAAAGAAACATCTTACCAAAATCTCTGGGATGCCTTAAAAGCTGTAATAAGAGGGGAATTTATATCCCTACAAACACACATGAGGAAAGTGGAAGGAACAGAAATTGACAACATAACAAGCCACCTAAAGAAGCTGGAAAAGCAAGACCACAAAAACCCTAATTTCAGCAGAAGAATCCAGATCACCAAAATAAAAGCCCAAATCAAGGACATAGAAGACAAAAAGATAATTCAAAAAAATCAATGAAACAAAAAAGTTGGTTTTTCGAAAGGGTAAACAAGATTGATGGTCCCCTAGCTAGACTGACCAAGAAAAAATGAGAAAAAAACCAAATAAGCATAATCAGAAACACAAAAGATGAAGTCACATCTGACCCTGAAGAAATACAAAAGATCATTAGAGACTACTACGTACACTTGTATGGAAACAAACTTGAAAACCATAAGGAAATGGAGGACTTTCTGACATCACACAACCTACCTAGGTTGGAACAAGAAGAAATTGAGACCCTAAATAGACCAATAACAATCAAGGAAATCGACTACGTAATAAGAAAACTTCCTACAAAAAAAAGCCCTGGTCCAGATGGCTTTCCAGCAGAATTCTACAAGACATTTAAGGAGGAGCTGATACCAATCCTACTGAAGGTATTCCAGGCGATTGAAAAAGATGGAACTCTCCCCAAATCATTTTACGAAGCCAACATCACATTGATACCCAAGCCAGGTAAAGATCCAACAAAGAAAGAGAACTACAGGCCAATATCTTTGATGAACACAGATGCTAAAATTCTCAACAAAATCCTAGCAAACCGGATTCAGCAAGA
>NW_007051382.1:0-343 GCF_000164805.1 Carlito syrichta | reverse complement strand
GAGGACCCTTGTTCAAAAATTATTAAGAATTTCAAGATGGTTTATTTCAAGGTCAGTAAACCAAGCAGGAAGTCCCTGAGTGTGGGGTCATTCTCAACTGCTGTGTTGATGTTTGTGAAACCGGTCATGGCAGTGGGCATCCCAGTTTGGGGAGAAACAGGCAGATCATCCCCTGTCCTCTCCCAAAGTACTAATGCCAGCAGTGTGTGTTTGCTAGTCCCTGTACTACTGATGTGCCTGGAAGGAGGTTGGTAGCAGTTAAAGGTATTTTTTTTGAAAGTCAAGCAGCAAACTCTAAAGACCAGCCAGGCTGGTTTTGTTTGAAAAGATCAAATGGCCAGAG
>NW_007051381.1:0-1007 GCF_000164805.1 Carlito syrichta | reverse complement strand
AGCATAAGTTCTTAGTGATTGAATGGGAAAGATTTTATTTCTCTATTACTGATGAAGTTTAGTTTAGCTGGATATGTTTCTCTTGGTTGAAATTATTTATCTTTGAGGACTTTGAAAATTGGGCTTCAAACTCTCCTAGCCTGAAGTGTTTCTGTAAATAAAGCTGCTGCTATTCTAATCGGCCTTTCCTGGTAGGTAGTCTGACCATGTTCCATTACTGCCTTTAGGATATTTTTCTTTTAGACCTATTTGTTCAGGTAAGTTATTATGTGTCTAGGAGTTAGTCTTCCAGGGGTTCTCTGAATCTCTTGTGTTGAAAAATAGTGTCACTGATGAGATGAGGGAAATTTTCTTGATTAATTCATGGAATGTTTGTCCCAGGGTGGTCTCTGCCTCTCTTTTCTGCCTCAGTAAATTCAATTACTCTTAGGTTCAGCCTCTTTTTTTTTTTCACTTTTATCTGCATTTATTTCATGTTGAATTTATTCCCATGCCATAAGTTTTTGTTTCTTCAGTTTCTTCTGGGATATTTTTTTCTTCTGTGCAACCTCCTCCTCTGGCTTAGGAACAATCTGCTCCTTTTCTGTGAGGATCATTTCAATGTGGCAGGGGGAGCTCATGTAAGGGTTGATCTGACCATGAGCCCGGTACGTCTGGCAGCGCATCTTAGGGTCTTTGTTCACCTGGATATGCTCAATGACCAGAGGAGCCCTTAAGCTCAGCATTACTCTCTGCATTTTTAAGCATGTGCAGCAAAAATTCAGCCCTTTTTTTGGGCCACCGACCCTGTGTCCAACCCCACTGTTTGGCCTGGGCACACCTTCCAACTCCACTGTTGTAGCAGTAGAATGGTACACACTGTTTCTGTAAGGTGACATCTTTCAGGTACTTGGTGGCTTTTCATATGTGCATAACCTTGATGGCCTGCACAGTTTCTCGGGTGTTACTTTGTGGGCTTCTCCAGGTTTAACGAGTAGTGGACCATCCTGGTGAGTCACCTCAGGCTG
>NW_007051380.1:0-728 GCF_000164805.1 Carlito syrichta | reverse complement strand
ATAGTTGAAAATAAATGCCATTCATCTTGTATCAGTACCTGAAAGTGATTTTCATTGCTAAGATAATATAGTTTATATTTTTCATATACAGTTGACCCTTGAATAATGAGATGGTTGGAGGCATTGATCCCTCACACAGATAGAAATCTGCTATAACTTTTGAATCTCCCGAAGCTTAACTACTAATAACCTACTGTTGACCGGAAGCTTTACCGATAACATAAAATTGACTAACATACATTTTGTATATGTATTATATGTTGTATTCTTACAACAAAGTAAGCTAAAGAAACAAAAATGTTATTAAGAAGATCATAAAGAAGTGAAAAAGTATTTACCGTTCATTTAGTGGAAGTGGATCATCATAAGTGTCTTCATCCTCGTCATCTTTATGCTGAGTAGGCTGAGGAAGAGGAAGAAAAGGAGGGGTTGGTCTTGCCATCTCTGGGGTGGCAGAAACAGAAGAGTATCCACATGTAAGAGAAACTGCACAGTTCAAACCCATGTTGCTTAAAGGTCAAGTGTAGATATGCGTCATCTTTCTTGGCTATCATTGTTCACTAGTACAGACTTGCAAGCTGGGTCTGGGAACTTGAGGCTTCTAATCCAATTCTCTCTCTCTCTCTCTCTCTCTCTGCTTTGTTCTCTGTCATCTTTGGAAGGCCAAGTAGAACACGGAAAAGGAAATTTTATTAATAATCAACTCTTTCATGGAAAAATGCTGTGAA